>NW_027102389.1:0-59231 GCF_035609145.1 Eleutherodactylus coqui
TAAAAATGACGTACCCTGCGTATAATTTCTTCAGCCTATGATGCTTTTTATCTTTATTATTCTTAGTATCGCTATGAATGTCATCTCAGGAGAAGGCTATAATACACCACAAGAGTTTTAAGCGAATCTTGCTAATTTTAGGTAAAAAAAAGAGTTCTGCACAGATTTGAAGACTGCAACACTGTATTGTGGGTGCTCGCAGAAACCTACCAGCGCCTGTGCCTTGTCAGTGAATGTCACGTCGCAAAAACCAGTAGAAGGCCGCGTTGCAGGTGAAACCTTTTTCAGGTACAAGCAAGAATTTTAGCGCAGCTAACCAATCCCGTTATTTACATTTTGCTTGCCTGCCTGCCGTGGATTATTCTAGGCTTTTTTCCCAGCTCGCAGCATTGTATCCACTGATCGTCTGCTTGCGGTAGGTACAGTTGGAAGCAGCCAATATGATCAGACATAAGGCCTTGCCCATAAGCATTCCCCAACCTCCAAGAACTGAACCTACCTGCCTGAATTGTAAGTAGCTACCTTCATGTTCTCCATGAAACAACTGAGCGTACCTTTTTAAAGAAATGTCGGCAGCAGCAGCGACCAATGAGATTTTGTAGGCCACCGCCTTCCCCTTACTGGCTGAATAAAATAGCAGTTCGGTGGAACATCCAATTTATCTGGCTGCTGTGGCTTCTTGGGAAGACAGCCTAATACATGTTTGCCAACTTCCAACTCCAATGGAGACTGACTGTAAATGGCAGCCGTGCTATAATATATATGGTTCCAAGCTGTACGTGTCATAATAGAGCCTTAATGACATCACAATGCAGCTTTAACTGTCAGACATCCAGGCTTATTGCATACAGTCTCTGTCTATCTATCTATCTATCTATCTATCTATCTGTCCCTGTGTATAGATAAATATCTATATAAATATATAGAAATACATATATATCGATATAGATTTTTATGGATATCTAGCTAAATATATGGATGTATGCATATATAGCTATATAGTTATGGAAGGCTAAAAAATGACGTACCCTGCGTATAATTTCTTCAGCCTATGATGCTTTTTATCTTTATTATTCTTAGTATCGCTATGAATGTCTTCTCAGGAGAAGGCTATAATACACCACAAGAGTTTTAAGCGAATCTTGCTAATTTTAGGTAAAAAAAAGAGTTCTGCACAGATTTGAAGACTGCAACGCTGTATTGTGGGTGCTCGCAGAAACCTACCAGCGCCTGTGCCTTGTCAGTGAATGTCACGTCGCAAAAACCAGTAGAAGGCCGCGTTGCAGGTGAAACCTTTTTCAGGTACAAGCAAGAATTTTAGCGCAGCTAACCAATCCCGTTATTTACATTTTGCTTGCCTGCCTGCCGTGGATTATTCTAGGCTTTTTTCCCAGCTCGCAGCATTGTATCCACTGATCGTCTGCTTGCGGTAGGTACAGTTGGAAGCAGCCAATATGATCAGACATAAGGCCTTGCCCATAAGCATTCCCCAACCTCCAAGAACTGAACCTACCTGCCTGAATTGTAAGTAGCTACCTTCATGTTCCCCATGAAACAACTGAGCGTACCTTTTAAAAAAAAATGTCGGCAGCAGCAGCGACCAATGAGATTTTGTAGGCCACCGCTTTCCCCTTACTGGCTGAATAAAATAGCAGTTCGGTGGAACATCCAATTTATCTGGCTGCTGTGGCTTCTTGGGAAGACAGCCTAGTACATGTTTGCCAACTTCCAACTCCAATGGAGACTGACTGTAAATGGCAGCCGTGCTATAATATATATGGTTCCAAGCTGTACGTGTCATAATAGAGCCTTAATGACATCACAATGCAGCTTTAACTGTCAGACATCCAGGCTTATTGCATACAGTCTCTGTCTATCTATCTATCTATCTATCTATCTGTCCCTGTGTATAGATAAATATCTATATAAATATATAGAAATACATATATATCGATATAGATTTTTATGGATATCTAGCTAAATATATGGATGTATGCATATATAGCTATATAGTTATGGAAGGCTAAAAAATGACGTACCCTGCGTATAATTTCTTCAGCCTATGATGCTTTTTATCTTTATTATTCTTAGTATCGCTATGAATGTCATCTCAGGAGAAGGCTATAATACACCACAAGAGTTTTAAGCGAATCTTGCTAATTTTAGGTAAAAAAAAGAGTTCTGCACAGATTTGAAGACTGCAACACTGTATTGTGGGTGCTCGCAGAAACCTACCAGCGCCTGTGCCTTGTCAGTGAATGTCACGTCGCAAAAACCAGTAGAAGGCCGCGTTGCAGGTGAAACCTTTTTCAGGTACAAGCAAGAATTTTAGCGCAGCTAACCAATCCCGTTATTTACATTTTGCTTGCCTGCCTGCCGTGGATTATTCTAGGCTTTTTTCCCAGCTCGCAGCATTGTATCCACTGATCGTCTGCTTGCGGTAGGTACAGTTGGAAGCAGCCAATATGATCAGACATAAGGCCTTGCCCATAAGCATTCCCCAACCTCCAAGAACTGAACCTACCTGCCTGAATTGTAAGTAGCTACCTTCATGTTCTCCATGAAACAACTGAGCGTACCTTTTTAAAGAAATGTCGGCAGCAGCAGCGACCAATGAGATTTTGTAGGCCACCGCCTTCCCCTTACTGGCTGAATAAAATAGCAGTTCGGTGGAACATCCAATTTATCTGGCTGCTGTGGCTTCTTGGGAAGACAGCCTAATACATGTTTGCCAACTTCCAACTCCAATGGAGACTGACTGTAAATGGCAGCCGTGCTATAATATATATGGTTCCAAGCTGTACGTGTCATAATAGAGCCTTAATGACATCACAATGCAGCTTTAACTGTCAGACATCCAGGCTTATTGCATACAGTCTCTGTCTATCTATCTATCTATCTATCTATCTATCTATCTATCTATCTATCTGTCCCTGTGTATAGATAAATATCTATATAAATATATAGAAATACATATATATCGATATAGATTTTTATGGATATCTAGCTAAATATATGGATGTATGCATATATAGCTATATAGTTATGGAAGGCTAAAAAATGACGTACCCTGCGTATAATTTCTTCAGCCTATGATGCTTTTTATCTTTATTATTCTTAGTATCGCTATGAATGTCTTCTCAGGAGAAGGCTATAATACACCACAAGAGTTTTAAGCGAATCTTGCTAATTTTAGGTAAAAAAAAGAGTTCTGCACAGATTTGAAGACTGCAACGCTGTATTGTGGGTGCTCGCAGAAACCTACCAGCGCCTGTGCCTTGTCAGTGAATGTCACGTCGCAAAAACCAGTAGAAGGCCGCGTTGCAGGTGAAACCTTTTTCAGGTACAAGCAAGAATTTTAGCGCAGCTAACCAATCCCGTTATTTACATTTTGCTTGCCTGCCTGCCGTGGATTATTCTAGGCTTTTTTCCCAGCTCGCAGCATTGTATCCACTGATCGTCTGCTTGCGGTAGGTACAGTTGGAAGCAGCCAATATGATCAGACATAAGGCCTTGCCCATAAGCATTCCCCAACCTCCAAGAACTGAACCTACCTGCCTGAATTGTAAGTAGCTACCTTCATGTTCCCCATGAAACAACTGAGCGTACCTTTTTAAAGAAATGTCGGCAGCAGCAGCGACCAATGAGATTTTGTAGGCCACCGCCTTCCCCTTACTGGCTGAATAAAATAGCAGTTCGGTGGAACATCCAATTTATCTGGCTGCTGTGGCTTCTTGGGAAGACAGCCTAATACATGTTTGCCAACTTCCAACTCCAATGGAGACTGACTGTAAATGGCAGCCGTGCTATAATATATATGGTTCCAAGCTGTACGTGTCATAATAGAGCCTTAATGACATCACAATGCAGCTTTAACTGTCAGACATCCAGGCTTATTGCATACAGTCTCTGTCTATCTATCTATCTATCTATCTATCTATCTGTCCCTGTGTATAGATAAATATCTATATAAATATATAGAAATACATATATATCGATATAGATTTTTATGGATATCTAGCTAAATATATGGATGTATGCATATATAGCTATATAGTTATGGAAGGCTAAAAAATGACGTACCCTGCGTATAATTTCTTCAGCCTATGATGCTTTTTATCTTTATTATTCTTAGTATCGCTATGAATGTCATCTCAGGAGAAGGCTATAATACACCACAAGAGTTTTAAGCGAATCTTGCTAATTTTAGGTAAAAAAAAGAGTTCTGCACAGATTTGAAGACTGCAACACTGTATTGTGGGTGCTCGCAGAAACCTACCAGCGCCTGTGCCTTGTCAGTGAATGTCACGTCGCAAAAACCAGTAGAAGGCCGCGTTGCAGGTGAAACCTTTTTCAGGTACAAGCAAGAATTTTAGCGCAGCTAACCAATCCCGTTATTTACATTTTGCTTGCCTGCCTGCCGTGGATTATTCTAGGCTTTTTTCCCAGCTCGCAGCATTGTATCCACTGATCGTCTGCTTGCGGTAGGTACAGTTGGAAGCAGCCAATATGATCAGACATAAGGCCTTGCCCATAAGCATTCCCCAACCTCCAAGAACTGAACCTACCTGCCTGAATTGTAAGTAGCTACCTTCATGTTCCCCATGAAACAACTGAGCGTACCTTTTAAAAAAAAATGTCGGCAGCAGCAGCGACCAATGAGATTTTGTAGGCCACCGCTTTCCCCTTACTGGCTGAATAAAATAGCAGTTCGGTGGAACATCCAATTTATCTGGCTGCTGTGGCTTCTTGGGAAGACAGCCTAGTACATGTTTGCCAACTTCCAACTCCAATGGAGACTGACTGTAAATGGCAGCCGTGCTATAATATATATGGTTCCAAGCTGTACGTGTCATAATAGAGCCTTAATGACATCACAATGCAGCTTTAACTGTCAGACATCCAGGCTTATTGCATACAGTCTCTGTCTATCTATCTATCTATCTATCTATCTGTCCCTGTGTATAGATAAATATCTATATAAATATATAGAAATACATATATATCGATATAGATTTTTATGGATATCTAGCTAAATATATGGATGTATGCATATATAGCTATATAGTTATGGAAGGCTAAAAAATGACGTACCCTGCGTATAATTTCTTCAGCCTATGATGCTTTTTATCTTTATTATTCTTAGTATCGCTATGAATGTCATCTCAGGAGAAGGCTATAATACACCACAAGAGTTTTAAGCGAATCTTGCTAATTTTAGGTAAAAAAAAGAGTTCTGCACAGATTTGAAGACTGCAACACTGTATTGTGGGTGCTCGCAGAAACCTACCAGCGCCTGTGCCTTGTCAGTGAATGTCACGTCGCAAAAACCAGTAGAAGGCCGCGTTGCAGGTGAAACCTTTTTCAGGTACAAGCAAGAATTTTAGCGCAGCTAACCAATCCCGTTATTTACATTTTGCTTGCCTGCCTGCCGTGGATTATTCTAGGCTTTTTTCCCAGCTCGCAGCATTGTATCCACTGATCGTCTGCTTGCGGTAGGTACAGTTGGAAGCAGCCAATATGATCAGACATAAGGCCTTGCCCATAAGCATTCCCCAACCTCCAAGAACTGAACCTACCTGCCTGAATTGTAAGTAGCTACCTTCATGTTCCCCATGAAACAACTGAGCGTACCTTTTTAAAGAAATGTCGGCAGCAGCAGCGACCAATGAGATTTTGTAGGCCACCGCCTTCCCCTTACTGGCTGAATAAAATAGCAGTTCGGTGGAACATCCAATTTATCTGGCTGCTGTGGCTTCTTGGGAAGACAGCCTAATACATGTTTGCCAACTTCCAACTCCAATGGAGACTGACTGTAAATGGCAGCCGTGCTATAATATATATGGTTCCAAGCTGTACGTGTCATAATAGAGCCTTAATGACATCACAATGCAGCTTTAACTGTCAGACATCCAGGCTTATTGCATACAGTCTCTGTCTATCTATCTATCTATCTATCTATCTATCTATCTGTCCCTGTGTATAGATAAATATCTATATAAATATATAGAAATACATATATATCGATATAGATTTTTATGGATATCTAGCTAAATATATGGATGTATGCATATATAGCTATATAGTTATGGAAGGCTAAAAAATGACGTACCCTGCGTATAATTTCTTCAGCCTATGATGCTTTTTATCTTTATTATTCTTAGTATCGCTATGAATGTCATCTCAGGAGAAGGCTATAATACACCACAAGAGTTTTAAGCGAATCTTGCTAATTTTAGGTAAAAAAAAGAGTTCTGCACAGATTTGAAGACTGCAACACTGTATTGTGGGTGCTCGCAGAAACCTACCAGCGCCTGTGCCTTGTCAGTGAATGTCACGTCGCAAAAACCAGTAGAAGGCCGCGTTGCAGGTGAAACCTTTTTCAGGTACAAGCAAGAATTTTAGCGCAGCTAACCAATCCCGTTATTTACATTTTGCTTGCCTGCCTGCCGTGGATTATTCTAGGCTTTTTTCCCAGCTCGCAGCATTGTATCCACTGATCGTCTGCTTGCGGTAGGTACAGTTGGAAGCAGCCAATATGATCAGACATAAGGCCTTGCCCATAAGCATTCCCCAACCTCCAAGAACTGAACCTACCTGCCTGAATTGTAAGTAGCTACCTTCATGTTCTCCATGAAACAACTGAGCGTACCTTTTTAAAGAAATGTCGGCAGCAGCAGCGACCAATGAGATTTTGTAGGCCACCGCCTTCCCCTTACTGGCTGAATAAAATAGCAGTTCGGTGGAACATCCAATTTATCTGGCTGCTGTGGCTTCTTGGGAAGACAGCCTAATACATGTTTGCCAACTTCCAACTCCAATGGAGACTGACTGTAAATGGCAGCCGTGCTATAATATATATGGTTCCAAGCTGTACGTGTCATAATAGAGCCTTAATGACATCACAATGCAGCTTTAACTGTCAGACATCCAGGCTTATTGCATACAGTCTCTGTCTATCTATCTATCTATCTATCTATCTATCTATCTATCTATCTATCTATCTGTCCCTGTGTATAGATAAATATCTATATAAATATATAGAAATACATATATATCGATATAGATTTTTATGGATATCTAGCTAAATATATGGATGTATGCATATATAGCTATATAGTTATGGAAGGCTAAAAAATGACGTACCCTGCGTATAATTTCTTCAGCCTATGATGCTTTTTATCTTTATTATTCTTAGTATCGCTATGAATGTCTTCTCAGGAGAAGGCTATAATACACCACAAGAGTTTTAAGCGAATCTTGCTAATTTTAGGTAAAAAAAAGAGTTCTGCACAGATTTGAAGACTGCAACGCTGTATTGTGGGTGCTCGCAGAAACCTACCAGCGCCTGTGCCTTGTCAGTGAATGTCACGTCGCAAAAACCAGTAGAAGGCCGCGTTGCAGGTGAAACCTTTTTCAGGTACAAGCAAGAATTTTAGCGCAGCTAACCAATCCCGTTATTTACATTTTGCTTGCCTGCCTGCCGTGGATTATTCTAGGCTTTTTTCCCAGCTCGCAGCATTGTATCCACTGATCGTCTGCTTGCGGTAGGTACAGTTGGAAGCAGCCAATATGATCAGACATAAGGCCTTGCCCATAAGCATTCCCCAACCTCCAAGAACTGAACCTACCTGCCTGAATTGTAAGTAGCTACCTTCATGTTCCCCATGAAACAACTGAGCGTACCTTTTTAAAGAAATGTCGGCAGCAGCAGCGACCAATGAGATTTTGTAGGCCACCGCCTTCCCCTTACTGGCTGAATAAAATAGCAGTTCGGTGGAACATCCAATTTATCTGGCTGCTGTGGCTTCTTGGGAAGACAGCCTAATACATGTTTGCCAACTTCCAACTCCAATGGAGACTGACTGTAAATGGCAGCCGTGCTATAATATATATGGTTCCAAGCTGTACGTGTCATAATAGAGCCTTAATGACATCACAATGCAGCTTTAACTGTCAGACATCCAGGCTTATTGCATACAGTCTCTGTCTATCTATCTATCTATCTATCTATCTGTCCCTGTGTATAGATAAATATCTATATAAATATATAGAAATACATATATATCGATATAGATTTTTATGGATATCTAGCTAAATATATGGATGTATGCATATATAGCTATATAGTTATGGAAGGCTAAAAAATGACGTACCCTGCGTATAATTTCTTCAGCCTATGATGCTTTTTATCTTTATTATTCTTAGTATCGCTATGAATGTCATCTCAGGAGAAGGCTATAATACACCACAAGAGTTTTAAGCGAATCTTGCTAATTTTAGGTAAAAAAAAGAGTTCTGCACAGATTTGAAGACTGCAACACTGTATTGTGGGTGCTCGCAGAAACCTACCAGCGCCTGTGCCTTGTCAGTGAATGTCACGTCGCAAAAACCAGTAGAAGGCCGCGTTGCAGGTGAAACCTTTTTCAGGTACAAGCAAGAATTTTAGCGCAGCTAACCAATCCCGTTATTTACATTTTGCTTGCCTGCCTGCCGTGGATTATTCTAGGCTTTTTTCCCAGCTCGCAGCATTGTATCCACTGATCGTCTGCTTGCGGTAGGTACAGTTGGAAGCAGCCAATATGATCAGACATAAGGCCTTGCCCATAAGCATTCCCCAACCTCCAAGAACTGAACCTACCTGCCTGAATTGTAAGTAGCTACCTTCATGTTCCCCATGAAACAACTGAGCGTACCTTTTAAAAAAAAAATGTCGGCAGCAGCAGCGACCAATGAGATTTTGTAGGCCACCGCTTTCCCCTTACTGGCTGAATAAAATAGCAGTTCGGTGGAACATCCAATTTATCTGGCTGCTGTGGCTTCTTGGGAAGACAGCCTAGTACATGTTTGCCAACTTCCAACTCCAATGGAGACTGACTGTAAATGGCAGCCGTGCTATAATATATATGGTTCCAAGCTGTACGTGTCATAATAGAGCCTTAATGACATCACAATGCAGCTTTAACTGTCAGACATCCAGGCTTATTGCATACAGTCTCTGTCTATCTATCTATCTATCTATCTGTCCCTGTGTATAGATAAATATCTATATAAATATATAGAAATACATATATATCGATATAGATTTTTATGGATATCTAGCTAAATATATGGATGTATGCATATATAGCTATATAGTTATGGAAGGCTAAAAAATGACGTACCCTGCGTATAATTTCTTCAGCCTATGATGCTTTTTATCTTTATTATTCTTAGTATCGCTATGAATGTCATCTCAGGAGAAGGCTATAATACACCACAAGAGTTTTAAGCGAATCTTGCTAATTTTAGGTAAAAAAAAGAGTTCTGCACAGATTTGAAGACTGCAACACTGTATTGTGGGTGCTCGCAGAAACCTACCAGCGCCTGTGCCTTGTCAGTGAATGTCACGTCGCAAAAACCAGTAGAAGGCCGCGTTGCAGGTGAAACCTTTTTCAGGTACAAGCAAGAATTTTAGCGCAGCTAACCAATCCCGTTATTTACATTTTGCTTGCCTGCCTGCCGTGGATTATTCTAGGCTTTTTTCCCAGCTCGCAGCATTGTATCCACTGATCGTCTGCTTGCGGTAGGTACAGTTGGAAGCAGCCAATATGATCAGACATAAGGCCTTGCCCATAAGCATTCCCCAACCTCCAAGAACTGAACCTACCTGCCTGAATTGTAAGTAGCTACCTTCATGTTCCCCATGAAACAACTGAGCGTACCTTTTTAAAGAAATGTCGGCAGCAGCAGCGACCAATGAGATTTTGTAGGCCACCGCCTTCCCCTTACTGGCTGAATAAAATAGCAGTTCGGTGGAACATCCAATTTATCTGGCTGCTGTGGCTTCTTGGGAAGACAGCCTAATACATGTTTGCCAACTTCCAACTCCAATGGAGACTGACTGTAAATGGCAGCCGTGCTATAATATATATGGTTCCAAGCTGTACGTGTCATAATAGAGCCTTAATGACATCACAATGCAGCTTTAACTGTCAGACATCCAGGCTTATTGCATACAGTCTCTGTCTATCTATCTATCTATCTATCTATCTATCTGTCCCTGTGTATAGATAAATATCTATATAAATATATAGAAATACATATATATCGATATAGATTTTTATGGATATCTAGCTAAATATATGGATGTATGCATATATAGCTATATAGTTATGGAAGGCTAAAAAATGACGTACCCTGCGTATAATTTCTTCAGCCTATGATGCTTTTTATCTTTATTATTCTTAGTATCGCTATGAATGTCATCTCAGGAGAAGGCTATAATACACCACAAGAGTTTTAAGCGAATCTTGCTAATTTTAGGTAAAAAAAAGAGTTCTGCACAGATTTGAAGACTGCAACACTGTATTGTGGGTGCTCGCAGAAACCTACCAGCGCCTGTGCCTTGTCAGTGAATGTCACGTCGCAAAAACCAGTAGAAGGCCGCGTTGCAGGTGAAACCTTTTTCAGGTACAAGCAAGAATTTTAGCGCAGCTAACCAATCCCGTTATTTACATTTTGCTTGCCTGCCTGCCGTGGATTATTCTAGGCTTTTTTCCCAGCTCGCAGCATTGTATCCACTGATCGTCTGCTTGCGGTAGGTACAGTTGGAAGCAGCCAATATGATCAGACATAAGGCCTTGCCCATAAGCATTCCCCAACCTCCAAGAACTGAACCTACCTGCCTGAATTGTAAGTAGCTACCTTCATGTTCTCCATGAAACAACTGAGCGTACCTTTTTAAAGAAATGTCGGCAGCAGCAGCGACCAATGAGATTTTGTAGGCCACCGCCTTCCCCTTACTGGCTGAATAAAATAGCAGTTCGGTGGAACATCCAATTTATCTGGCTGCTGTGGCTTCTTGGGAAGACAGCCTAATACATGTTTGCCAACTTCCAACTCCAATGGAGACTGACTGTAAATGGCAGCCGTGCTATAATATATATGGTTCCAAGCTGTACGTGTCATAATAGAGCCTTAATGACATCACAATGCAGCTTTAACTGTCAGACATCCAGGCTTATTGCATACAGTCTCTGTCTATCTATCTATCTATCTATCTATCTATCTATCTGTCCCTGTGTATAGATAAATATCTATATAAATATATAGAAATACATATATATCGATATAGATTTTTATGGATATCTAGCTAAATATATGGATGTATGCATATATAGCTATATAGTTATGGAAGGCTAAAAAATGACGTACCCTGCGTATAATTTCTTCAGCCTATGATGCTTTTTATCTTTATTATTCTTAGTATCGCTATGAATGTCTTCTCAGGAGAAGGCTATAATACACCACAAGAGTTTTAAGCGAATCTTGCTAATTTTAGGTAAAAAAAAGAGTTCTGCACAGATTTGAAGACTGCAACGCTGTATTGTGGGTGCTCGCAGAAACCTACCAGCGCCTGTGCCTTGTCAGTGAATGTCACGTCGCAAAAACCAGTAGAAGGCCGCGTTGCAGGTGAAACCTTTTTCAGGTACAAGCAAGAATTTTAGCGCAGCTAACCAATCCCGTTATTTACATTTTGCTTGCCTGCCTGCCGTGGATTATTCTAGGCTTTTTTCCCAGCTCGCAGCATTGTATCCACTGATCGTCTGCTTGCGGTAGGTACAGTTGGAAGCAGCCAATATGATCAGACATAAGGCCTTGCCCATAAGCATTCCCCAACCTCCAAGAACTGAACCTACCTGCCTGAATTGTAAGTAGCTACCTTCATGTTCCCCATGAAACAACTGAGCGTACCTTTTTAAAGAAATGTCGGCAGCAGCAGCGACCAATGAGATTTTGTAGGCCACCGCCTTCCCCTTACTGGCTGAATAAAATAGCAGTTCGGTGGAACATCCAATTTATCTGGCTGCTGTGGCTTCTTGGGAAGACAGCCTAATACATGTTTGCCAACTTCCAACTCCAATGGAGACTGACTGTAAATGGCAGCCGTGCTATAATATATATGGTTCCAAGCTGTACGTGTCATAATAGAGCCTTAATGACATCACAATGCAGCTTTAACTGTCAGACATCCAGGCTTATTGCATACAGTCTCTGTCTATCTATCTATCTATCTATCTATCTATCTGTCCCTGTGTATAGATAAATATCTATATAAATATATAGAAATACATATATATCGATATAGATTTTTATGGATATCTAGCTAAATATATGGATGTATGCATATATAGCTATATAGTTATGGAAGGCTAAAAAATGACGTACCCTGCGTATAATTTCTTCAGCCTATGATGCTTTTTATCTTTATTATTCTTAGTATCGCTATGAATGTCATCTCAGGAGAAGGCTATAATACACCACAAGAGTTTTAAGCGAATCTTGCTAATTTTAGGTAAAAAAAAGAGTTCTGCACAGATTTGAAGACTGCAACACTGTATTGTGGGTGCTCGCAGAAACCTACCAGCGCCTGTGCCTTGTCAGTGAATGTCACGTCGCAAAAACCAGTAGAAGGCCGCGTTGCAGGTGAAACCTTTTTCAGGTACAAGCAAGAATTTTAGCGCAGCTAACCAATCCCGTTATTTACATTTTGCTTGCCTGCCTGCCGTGGATTATTCTAGGCTTTTTTCCCAGCTCGCAGCATTGTATCCACTGATCGTCTGCTTGCGGTAGGTACAGTTGGAAGCAGCCAATATGATCAGACATAAGGCCTTGCCCATAAGCATTCCCCAACCTCCAAGAACTGAACCTACCTGCCTGAATTGTAAGTAGCTACCTTCATGTTCCCCATGAAACAACTGAGCGTACCTTTTAAAAAAAAAATGTCGGCAGCAGCAGCGACCAATGAGATTTTGTAGGCCACCGCTTTCCCCTTACTGGCTGAATAAAATAGCAGTTCGGTGGAACATCCAATTTATCTGGCTGCTGTGGCTTCTTGGGAAGACAGCCTAGTACATGTTTGCCAACTTCCAACTCCAATGGAGACTGACTGTAAATGGCAGCCGTGCTATAATATATATGGTTCCAAGCTGTACGTGTCATAATAGAGCCTTAATGACATCACAATGCAGCTTTAACTGTCAGACATCCAGGCTTATTGCATACAGTCTCTGTCTATCTATCTATCTATCTATCTGTCCCTGTGTATAGATAAATATCTATATAAATATATAGAAATACATATATATCGATATAGATTTTTATGGATATCTAGCTAAATATATGGATGTATGCATATATAGCTATATAGTTATGGAAGGCTAAAAAATGACGTACCCTGCGTATAATTTCTTCAGCCTATGATGCTTTTTATCTTTATTATTCTTAGTATCGCTATGAATGTCATCTCAGGAGAAGGCTATAATACACCACAAGAGTTTTAAGCGAATCTTGCTAATTTTAGGTAAAAAAAAGAGTTCTGCACAGATTTGAAGACTGCAACACTGTATTGTGGGTGCTCGCAGAAACCTACCAGCGCCTGTGCCTTGTCAGTGAATGTCACGTCGCAAAAACCAGTAGAAGGCCGCGTTGCAGGTGAAACCTTTTTCAGGTACAAGCAAGAATTTTAGCGCAGCTAACCAATCCCGTTATTTACATTTTGCTTGCCTGCCTGCCGTGGATTATTCTAGGCTTTTTTCCCAGCTCGCAGCATTGTATCCACTGATCGTCTGCTTGCGGTAGGTACAGTTGGAAGCAGCCAATATGATCAGACATAAGGCCTTGCCCATAAGCATTCCCCAACCTCCAAGAACTGAACCTACCTGCCTGAATTGTAAGTAGCTACCTTCATGTTCCCCATGAAACAACTGAGCGTACCTTTTTAAAGAAATGTCGGCAGCAGCAGCGACCAATGAGATTTTGTAGGCCACCGCCTTCCCCTTACTGGCTGAATAAAATAGCAGTTCGGTGGAACATCCAATTTATCTGGCTGCTGTGGCTTCTTGGGAAGACAGCCTAATACATGTTTGCCAACTTCCAACTCCAATGGAGACTGACTGTAAATGGCAGCCGTGCTATAATATATATGGTTCCAAGCTGTACGTGTCATAATAGAGCCTTAATGACATCACAATGCAGCTTTAACTGTCAGACATCCAGGCTTATTGCATACAGTCTCTGTCTATCTATCTATCTATCTATCTATCTATCTGTCCCTGTGTATAGATAAATATCTATATAAATATATAGAAATACATATATATCGATATAGATTTTTATGGATATCTAGCTAAATATATGGATGTATGCATATATAGCTATATAGTTATGGAAGGCTAAAAAATGACGTACCCTGCGTATAATTTCTTCAGCCTATGATGCTTTTTATCTTTATTATTCTTAGTATCGCTATGAATGTCATCTCAGGAGAAGGCTATAATACACCACAAGAGTTTTAAGCGAATCTTGCTAATTTTAGGTAAAAAAAAGAGTTCTGCACAGATTTGAAGACTGCAACACTGTATTGTGGGTGCTCGCAGAAACCTACCAGCGCCTGTGCCTTGTCAGTGAATGTCACGTCGCAAAAACCAGTAGAAGGCCGCGTTGCAGGTGAAACCTTTTTCAGGTACAAGCAAGAATTTTAGCGCAGCTAACCAATCCCGTTATTTACATTTTGCTTGCCTGCCTGCCGTGGATTATTCTAGGCTTTTTTCCCAGCTCGCAGCATTGTATCCACTGATCGTCTGCTTGCGGTAGGTACAGTTGGAAGCAGCCAATATGATCAGACATAAGGCCTTGCCCATAAGCATTCCCCAACCTCCAAGAACTGAACCTACCTGCCTGAATTGTAAGTAGCTACCTTCATGTTCTCCATGAAACAACTGAGCGTACCTTTTTAAAGAAATGTCGGCAGCAGCAGCGACCAATGAGATTTTGTAGGCCACCGCCTTCCCCTTACTGGCTGAATAAAATAGCAGTTCGGTGGAACATCCAATTTATCTGGCTGCTGTGGCTTCTTGGGAAGACAGCCTAATACATGTTTGCCAACTTCCAACTCCAATGGAGACTGACTGTAAATGGCAGCCGTGCTATAATATATATGGTTCCAAGCTGTACGTGTCATAATAGAGCCTTAATGACATCACAATGCAGCTTTAACTGTCAGACATCCAGGCTTATTGCATACAGTCTCTGTCTATCTATCTATCTATCTATCTATCTATCTATCTATCTATCTGTCCCTGTGTATAGATAAATATCTATATAAATATATAGAAATACATATATATCGATATAGATTTTTATGGATATCTAGCTAAATATATGGATGTATGCATATATAGCTATATAGTTATGGAAGGCTAAAAAATGACGTACCCTGCGTATAATTTCTTCAGCCTATGATGCTTTTTATCTTTATTATTCTTAGTATCGCTATGAATGTCTTCTCAGGAGAAGGCTATAATACACCACAAGAGTTTTAAGCGAATCTTGCTAATTTTAGGTAAAAAAAAGAGTTCTGCACAGATTTGAAGACTGCAACGCTGTATTGTGGGTGCTCGCAGAAACCTACCAGCGCCTGTGCCTTGTCAGTGAATGTCACGTCGCAAAAACCAGTAGAAGGCCGCGTTGCAGGTGAAACCTTTTTCAGGTACAAGCAAGAATTTTAGCGCAGCTAACCAATCCCGTTATTTACATTTTGCTTGCCTGCCTGCCGTGGATTATTCTAGGCTTTTTTCCCAGCTCGCAGCATTGTATCCACTGATCGTCTGCTTGCGGTAGGTACAGTTGGAAGCAGCCAATATGATCAGACATAAGGCCTTGCCCATAAGCATTCCCCAACCTCCAAGAACTGAACCTACCTGCCTGAATTGTAAGTAGCTACCTTCATGTTCCCCATGAAACAACTGAGCGTACCTTTTTAAAAAAATGTCGGCAGCAGCAGCGACCAATGAGATTTTGTAGGCCACCGCTTTCCCCTTACTGGCTGAATAAAATAGCAGTTCGGTGGAACATCCAATTTATCTGGCTGCTGTGGCTTCTTGGGAAGACAGCCTAGTACATGTTTGCCAACTTCCAACTCCAATGGAGACTGACTGTAAATGGCAGCCGTGCTATAATATATATGGTTCCAAGCTGTACGTGTCATAATAGAGCCTTAATGACATCACAATGCAGCTTTAACTGTCAGACATCCAGGCTTATTGCATACAGTCTCTGTCTATCTATCTATCTATCTATCTATCTATCTGTCCCTGTGTATAGATAAATATCTATATAAATATATAGAAATACATATATATCGATATAGATTTTTATGGATATCTAGCTAAATATATGGATGTATGCATATATAGCTATATAGTTATGGAAGGCTAAAAAATGACGTACCCTGCGTATAATTTCTTCAGCCTATGATGCTTTTTATCTTTATTATTCTTAGTATCGCTATGAATGTCATCTCAGGAGAAGGCTATAATACACCACAAGAGTTTTAAGCGAATCTTGCTAATTTTAGGTAAAAAAAAGAGTTCTGCACAGATTTGAAGACTGCAACACTGTATTGTGGGTGCTCGCAGAAACCTACCAGCGCCTGTGCCTTGTCAGTGAATGTCACGTCGCAAAAACCAGTAGAAGGCCGCGTTGCAGGTGAAACCTTTTTCAGGTACAAGCAAGAATTTTAGCGCAGCTAACCAATCCCGTTATTTACATTTTGCTTGCCTGCCTGCCGTGGATTATTCTAGGCTTTTTTCCCAGCTCGCAGCATTGTATCCACTGATCGTCTGCTTGCGGTAGGTACAGTTGGAAGCAGCCAATATGATCAGACATAAGGCCTTGCCCTTAAGCATTCCCCAACCTCCAAGAACTGAACCTACCTGCCTGAATTGTAAGTAGCTACCTTAATGTTCTCCATGAAACAACTGAGCGTACCTTTTTAAAAAAATGTCGGCAGCAGCAGCGACCAATGAGATTTTGTAGGCCACCGCTTTCCCCTTACTGGCTGAATAAAATAGCAGTTCGGTGGAACATCCAATTTATCTGGCTGCTGTGGCTTCTTGGGAAGACAGCCTAGTACATGTTTGCCAACTTCCAACTCCAATGGAGACTGACTGTAAATGGCAGCCGTGCTATAATATATATGGTTCCAAGCTGTACGTGTCATAATAGAGCCTTAATGACATCACGATGCAGCTTTAACTGTCAGACATCCAGGCTTATTGCATACAGTCTCTGTCTATCTATCTATCTATCTATCTATCTATCTATCTATCTATCTATCTGTCCCTGTGTATAGATAAATATCTATATAAATATATAGAAATACATATATATCGATATAGATTTTTATGGATATCTAGCTAAATATATGGATGTATGCATATATAGCTATATAGTTATGGAAGGCTAAAAAATGACGTACCCTGCGTATAATTTCTTCAGCCTATGATGCTTTTTATCTTTATTATTCTTAGTATCGCTATGAATGTCTTCTCAGGAGAAGGCTATAATACACCACAAGAGTTTTAAGCGAATCTTGCTAATTTTAGGTAAAAAAAAGAGTTCTGCACAGATTTGAAGACTGCAACGCTGTATTGTGGGTGCTCGCAGAAACCTACCAGCGCCTGTGCCTTGTCAGTGAATGTCACGTCGCAAAAACCAGTAGAAGGCCGCGTTGCAGGTGAAACCTTTTTCAGGTACAAGCAAGAATTTTAGCGCAGCTAACCAATCCCGTTATTTACATTTTGCTTGCCTGCCTGCCGTGGATTATTCTAGGCTTTTTTCCCAGCTCGCAGCATTGTATCCACTGATCGTCTGCTTGCGGTAGGTACAGTTGGAAGCAGCCAATATGATCAGACATAAGGCCTTGCCCATAAGCATTCCCCAACCTCCAAGAACTGAACCTACCTGCCTGAATTGTAAGTAGCTACCTTCATGTTCCCCATGAAACAACTGAGCGTACCTTTTTAAAGAAATGTCGGCAGCAGCAGCGACCAATGAGATTTTGTAGGCCACCGCCTTCCCCTTACTGGCTGAATAAAATAGCAGTTCGGTGGAACATCCAATTTATCTGGCTGCTGTGGCTTCTTGGGAAGACAGCCTAATACATGTTTGCCAACTTCCAACTCCAATGGAGACTGACTGTAAATGGCAGCCGTGCTATAATATATATGGTTCCAAGCTGTACGTGTCATAATAGAGCCTTAATGACATCACAATGCAGCTTTAACTGTCAGACATCCAGGCTTATTGCATACAGTCTCTGTCTATCTATCTATCTATCTATCTATCTATCTATCTATCTATCTATCTGTCCCTGTGTATAGATAAATATCTATATAAATATATAGAAATACATATATATCGATATAGATTTTTATGGATATCTAGCTAAATATATGGATGTATGCATATATAGCTATATAGTTATGGAAGGCTAAAAAATGACGTACCCTGCGTATAATTTCTTCAGCCTATGATGCTTTTTATCTTTATTATTCTTAGTATCGCTATGAATGTCATCTCAGGAGAAGGCTATAATACACCACAAGAGTTTTAAGCGAATCTTGCTAATTTTAGGTAAAAAAAAGAGTTCTGCACAGATTTGAAGACTGCAACACTGTATTGTGGGTGCTCGCAGAAACCTACCAGCGCCTGTGCCTTGTCAGTGAATGTCACGTCGCAAAAACCAGTAGAAGGCCGCGTTGCAGGTGAAACCTTTTTCAGGTACAAGCAAGAATTTTAGCGCAGCTAACCAATCCCGTTATTTACATTTTGCTTGCCTGCCTGCCGTGGATTATTCTAGGCTTTTTTCCCAGCTCGCAGCATTGTATCCACTGATCGTCTGCTTGCGGTAGGTACAGTTGGAAGCAGCCAATATGATCAGACATAAGGCCTTGCCCTTAAGCATTCCCCAACCTCCAAGAACTGAACCTACCTGCCTGAATTGTAAGTAGCTACCTTCATGTTCTCCATGAAACAACTGAGCGTACCTTTTTAAAAAAATGTCGGCAGCAGCAGCGACCAATGAGATTTTGTAGGCCACCGCCTTCCCCTTACTGGCTGAATAAAATAGCAGTTCGGTGGAACATCCAATTTATCTGGCTGCTGTGGCTTCTTGGGAAGACAGCTTAATACATGTTTGCCAACTTCCAACTCCAATGGAGACTGACTGTAAATGGCAGCCGTGCTATAATATATATGGTTCCAAGCTGTACGTGTCATAATAGAGCCTTAATGACATCACAATGCAGCTTTAACTGTCAGACATCCAGGCTTATTGCATACAGTCTCTGTCTATCTATCTATCTATCTATCTATCTATCTATCTATCTATCTATCTGTCCCTGTGTATAGATAAATATCTATATAAATATATAGAAATACATATATATCGATATAGATTTTTATGGATATCTAGCTAAATATATGGATGTATGCATATATAGCTATATAGTTATGGAAGGCTAAAAAATGACGTACCCTGCGTATAATTTCTTCAGCCTATGATGCTTTTTATCTTTATTATTCTTAGTATCGCTATGAATGTCATCTCAGGAGAAGGCTATAATACACCACAAGAGTTTTAAGCGAATCTTGCTAATTTTAGGTAAAAAAAAGAGTTCTGCACAGATTTGAAGACTGCAACGCTGTATTGTGGGTGCTCGCAGAAACCTACCAGCGCCTGTGCCTTGTCAGTGAATGTCACGTCGCAAAAACCAGTAGAAGGCCGCGTTGCAGGTGGAACCTTTTTCAGGTACAAGCAAGAATTTTAGCGCAGCTAACCAATCCCGTTATTTACATTTTGCTTGCCTGCCTGCCGTGGATTATTCTAGGCTTTTTTCCCAGCTCGCAGCATTGTATCCACTGATCGTCTGCTTGCGGTAGGTACAGTTGGAAGCAGCCAATATGATCAGACATAAGGCCTTGCCCTTAAGCATTCCCCAACCTCCAAGAACTGAACCTACCTGCCTGAATTGTAAGTAGCTACCTTAATGTTCTCCATGAAACAACTGAGCGTACCTTTTTAAAAAAATGTCGGCAGCAGCAGCGACCAATGAGATTTTGTAGGCCACCGCTTTCCCCTTACTGGCTGAATAAAATAGCAGTTCGGTGGAACATCCAATTTATCTGGCTGCTGTGGCTTCTTGGGAAGACAGCCTAGTACATGTTTGCCAACTTCCAACTCCAATGGAGACTGACTGTAAATGGCAGCCGTGCTATAATATATATGGTTCCAAGCTGTACGTGTCATAATAGAGCCTTAATGACATCACAATGCAGCTTTAACTGTCAGACATCCAGGCTTATTGCATACAGTCTCTGTCTATCTATCTATCTATCTATCTATCTATCTATCTATCTATCTATCTGTCCCTGTGTATAGATAAATATCTATATAAATATATAGAAATACATATATATCGATATAGATTTTTATGGATATCTAGCTAAATATATGGATGTATGCATATATAGCTATATAGTTATGGAAGGCTAAAAAATGACGTACCCTGCGTATAATTTCTTCAGCCTATGATGCTTTTTATCTTTATTATTCTTAGTATCGCTATGAATGTCTTCTCAGGAGAAGGCTATAATACACCACAAGAGTTTTAAGCGAATCTTGCTAATTTTAGGTAAAAAAAAGAGTTCTGCACAGATTTGAAGACTGCAACGCTGTATTGTGGGTGCTCGCAGAAACCTACCAGCGCCTGTGCCTTGTCAGTGAATGTCACGTCGCAAAAACCAGTAGAAGGCCGCGTTGCAGGTGAAACCTTTTTCAGGTACAAGCAAGAATTTTAGCGCAGCTAACCAATCCCGTTATTTACATTTTGCTTGCCTGCCTGCCGTGGATTATTCTAGGCTTTTTTCCCAGCTCGCAGCATTGTATCCACTGATCGTCTGCTTGCGGTAGGTACAGTTGGAAGCAGCCAATATGATCAGACATAAGGCCTTGCCCATAAGCATTCCCCAACCTCCAAGAACTGAACCTACCTGCCTGAATTGTAAGTAGCTACCTTCATGTTCTCCATGAAACAACTGAGCGTACCTTTTTAAAGAAATGTCGGCAGCAGCAGCGACCAATGAGATTTTGTAGGCCACCGCCTTCCCCTTACTGGCTGAATAAAATAGCAGTTCGGTGGAACATCCAATTTATCTGGCTGCTGTGGCTTCTTGGGAAGACAGCCTAATACATGTTTGCCAACTTCCAACTCCAATGGAGACTGACTGTAAATGGCAGCCGTGCTATAATATATATGGTTCCAAGCTGTACGTGTCATAATAGAGCCTTAATGACATCACAATGCAGCTTTAACTGTCAGACATCCAGGCTTATTGCATACAGTCTCTGTCTATCTATCTATCTATCTATCTATCTATCTATCTGTCCCTGTGTATAGATAAATATCTATATAAATATATAGAAATACATATATATCGATATAGATTTTTATGGATATCTAGCTAAATATATGGATGTATGCATATATAGCTATATAGTTATGGAAGGCTAAAAAATGACGTACCCTGCGTATAATTTCTTCAGCCTATGATGCTTTTTATCTTTATTATTCTTAGTATCGCTATGAATGTCTTCTCAGGAGAAGGCTATAATACACCACAAGAGTTTTAAGCGAATCTTGCTAATTTTAGGTAAAAAAAAGAGTTCTGCACAGATTTGAAGACTGCAACGCTGTATTGTGGGTGCTCGCAGAAACCTACCAGCGCCTGTGCCTTGTCAGTGAATGTCACGTCGCAAAAACCAGTAGAAGGCCGCGTTGCAGGTGAAACCTTTTTCAGGTACAAGCAAGAATTTTAGCGCAGCTAACCAATCCCGTTATTTACATTTTGCTTGCCTGCCTGCCGTGGATTATTCTAGGCTTTTTTCCCAGCTCGCAGCATTGTATCCACTGATCGTCTGCTTGCGGTAGGTACAGTTGGAAGCAGCCAATATGATCAGACATAAGGCCTTGCCCATAAGCATTCCCCAACCTCCAAGAACTGAACCTACCTGCCTGAATTGTAAGTAGCTACCTTCATGTTCCCCATGAAACAACTGAGCGTACCTTTTAAAAAAAAAATGTCGGCAGCAGCAGCGACCAATGAGATTTTGTAGGCCACCGCTTTCCCCTTACTGGCTGAATAAAATAGCAGTTCGGTGGAACATCCAATTTATCTGGCTGCTGTGGCTTCTTGGGAAGACAGCCTAGTACATGTTTGCCAACTTCCAACTCCAATGGAGACTGACTGTAAATGGCAGCCGTGCTATAACATATATGGTTCCAAGCTGTACGTGTCATAATAGAGCCTTAATGACATCACAATGCAGCTTTAACTGTCAGACATCCAGGCTTATTGCATACAGTCTCTGTCTATCTATCTATCTATCTATCTATCTATCTGTCCCTGTGTATAGATAAATATCTATATAAATATATAGAAATACATATATATCGATATAGATTTTTATGGATATCTAGCTAAATATATGGATGTATGCATATATAGCTATATAGTTATGGAAGGCTAAAAAATGACGTACCCTGCGTATAATTTCTTCAGCCTATGATGCTTTTTATCTTTATTATTCTTAGTATCGCTATGAATGTCATCTCAGGAGAAGGCTATAATACACCACAAGAGTTTTAAGCGAATCTTGCTAATTTTAGGTAAAAAAAAGAGTTCTGCACAGATTTGAAGACTGCAACACTGTATTGTGGGTGCTCGCAGAAACCTACCAGCGCCTGTGCCTTGTCAGTGAATGTCACGTCGCAAAAACCAGTAGAAGGCCGCGTTGCAGGTGAAACCTTTTTCAGGTACAAGCAAGAATTTTAGCGCAGCTAACCAATCCCGTTATTTACATTTTGCTTGCCTGCCTGCCGTGGATTATTCTAGGCTTTTTTCCCAGCTCGCAGCATTGTATCCACTGATCGTCTGCTTGCGGTAGGTACAGTTGGAAGCAGCCAATATGATCAGACATAAGGCCTTGCCCATAAGCATTCCCCAACCTCCAAGAACTGAACCTACCTGCCTGAATTGTAAGTAGCTACCTTCATGTTCTCCATGAAACAACTGAGCGTACCTTTTTAAAGAAATGTCGGCAGCAGCAGCGACCAATGAGATTTTGTAGGCCACCGCCTTCCCCTTACTGGCTGAATAAAATAGCAGTTCGGTGGAACATCCAATTTATCTGGCTGCTGTGGCTTCTTGGGAAGACAGCCTAATACATGTTTGCCAACTTCCAACTCCAATGGAGACTGACTGTAAATGGCAGCCGTGCTATAATATATATGGTTCCAAGCTGTACGTGTCATAATAGAGCCTTAATGACATCACAATGCAGCTTTAACTGTCAGACATCCAGGCTTATTGCATACAGTCTCTGTCTATCTATCTATCTATCTATCTATCTATCTATCTATCTATCTATCTATCTATCTATCTATCTATCTATCTGTCCCTGTGTATAGATAAATATCTATATAAATATATAGAAATACATATATATCGATATAGATTTTTATGGATATCTAGCTAAATATATGGATGTATGCATATATAGCTATATAGTTATGGAAGGCTAAAAAATGACGTACCCTGCGTATAATTTCTTCAGCCTATGATGCTTTTTATCTTTATTATTCTTAGTATCGCTATGAATGTCTTCTCAGGAGAAGGCTATAATACACCACAAGAGTTTTAAGCGAATCTTGCTAATTTTAGGTAAAAAAAAGAGTTCTGCACAGATTTGAAGACTGCAACGCTGTATTGTGGGTGCTCGCAGAAACCTACCAGCGCCTGTGCCTTGTCAGTGAATGTCACGTCGCAAAAACCAGTAGAAGGCCGCGTTGCAGGTGAAACCTTTTTCAGGTACAAGCAAGAATTTTAGCGCAGCTAACCAATCCCGTTATTTACATTTTGCTTGCCTGCCTGCCGTGGATTATTCTAGGCTTTTTTCCCAGCTCGCAGCATTGTATCCACTGATCGTCTGCTTGCGGTAGGTACAGTTGGAAGCAGCCAATATGATCAGACATAAGGCCTTGCCCATAAGCATTCCCCAACCTCCAAGAACTGAACCTACCTGCCTGAATTGTAAGTAGCTACCTTCATGTTCCCCATGAAACAACTGAGCGTACCTTTTTAAAGAAATGTCGGCAGCAGCAGCGACCAATGAGATTTTGTAGGCCACCGCCTTCCCCTTACTGGCTGAATAAAATAGCAGTTCGGTGGAACATCCAATTTATCTGGCTGCTGTGGCTTCTTGGGAAGACAGCCTAATACATGTTTGCCAACTTCCAACTCCAATGGAGACTGACTGTAAATGGCAGCCGTGCTATAATATATATGGTTCCAAGCTGTACGTGTCATAATAGAGCCTTAATGACATCACAATGCAGCTTTAACTGTCAGACATCCAGGCTTATTGCATACAGTCTCTGTCTATCTATCTATCTATCTATCTATCTATCTGTCCCTGTGTATAGATAAATATCTATATAAATATATAGAAATACATATATATCGATATAGATTTTTATGGATATCTAGCTAAATATATGGATGTATGCATATATAGCTATATAGTTATGGAAGGCTAAAAAATGACGTACCCTGCGTATAATTTCTTCAGCCTATGATGCTTTTTATCTTTATTATTCTTAGTATCGCTATGAATGTCATCTCAGGAGAAGGCTATAATACACCACAAGAGTTTTAAGCGAATCTTGCTAATTTTAGGTAAAAAAAAGAGTTCTGCACAGATTTGAAGACTGCAACACTGTATTGTGGGTGCTCGCAGAAACCTACCAGCGCCTGTGCCTTGTCAGTGAATGTCACGTCGCAAAAACCAGTAGAAGGCCGCGTTGCAGGTGAAACCTTTTTCAGGTACAAGCAAGAATTTTAGCGCAGCTAACCAATCCCGTTATTTACATTTTGCTTGCCTGCCTGCCGTGGATTATTCTAGGCTTTTTTCCCAGCTCGCAGCATTGTATCCACTGATCGTCTGCTTGCGGTAGGTACAGTTGGAAGCAGCCAATATGATCAGACATAAGGCCTTGCCCATAAGCATTCCCCAACCTCCAAGAACTGAACCTACCTGCCTGAATTGTAAGTAGCTACCTTCATGTTCTCCATGAAACAACTGAGCGTACCTTTTTAAAGAAATGTCGGCAGCAGCAGCGACCAATGAGATTTTGTAGGCCACCGCCTTCCCCTTACTGGCTGAATAAAATAGCAGTTCGGTGGAACATCCAATTTATCTGGCTGCTGTGGCTTCTTGGGAAGACAGCCTAATACATGTTTGCCAACTTCCAACTCCAATGGAGACTGACTGTAAATGGCAGCCGTGCTATAATATATATGGTTCCAAGCTGTACGTGTCATAATAGAGCCTTAATGACATCACAATGCAGCTTTAACTGTCAGACATCCAGGCTTATTGCATACAGTCTCTGTCTATCTATCTATCTATCTATCTATCTATCTATCTATCTATCTATCTATCTATCTGTCCCTGTGTATAGATAAATATCTATATAAATATATAGAAATACATATATATCGATATAGATTTTTATGGATATCTAGCTAAATATATGGATGTATGCATATATAGCTATATAGTTATGGAAGGCTAAAAAATGACGTACCCTGCGTATAATTTCTTCAGCCTATGATGCTTTTTATCTTTATTATTCTTAGTATCGCTATGAATGTCTTCTCAGGAGAAGGCTATAATACACCACAAGAGTTTTAAGCGAATCTTGCTAATTTTAGGTAAAAAAAAGAGTTCTGCACAGATTTGAAGACTGCAACGCTGTATTGTGGGTGCTCGCAGAAACCTACCAGCGCCTGTGCCTTGTCAGTGAATGTCACGTCGCAAAAACCAGTAGAAGGCCGCGTTGCAGGTGAAACCTTTTTCAGGTACAAGCAAGAATTTTAGCGCAGCTAACCAATCCCGTTATTTACATTTTGCTTGCCTGCCTGCCGTGGATTATTCTAGGCTTTTTTCCCAGCTCGCAGCATTGTATCCACTGATCGTCTGCTTGCGGTAGGTACAGTTGGAAGCAGCCAATATGATCAGACATAAGGCCTTGCCCATAAGCATTCCCCAACCTCCAAGAACTGAACCTACCTGCCTGAATTGTAAGTAGCTACCTTCATGTTCCCCATGAAACAACTGAGCGTACCTTTTTAAAGAAATGTCGGCAGCAGCAGCGACCAATGAGATTTTGTAGGCCACCGCCTTCCCCTTACTGGCTGAATAAAATAGCAGTTCGGTGGAACATCCAATTTATCTGGCTGCTGTGGCTTCTTGGGAAGACAGCCTAATACATGTTTGCCAACTTCCAACTCCAATGGAGACTGACTGTAAATGGCAGCCGTGCTATAATATATATGGTTCCAAGCTGTACGTGTCATAATAGAGCCTTAATGACATCACAATGCAGCTTTAACTGTCAGACATCCAGGCTTATTGCATACAGTCTCTGTCTATCTATCTATCTATCTATCTATCTGTCCCTGTGTATAGATAAATATCTATATAAATATATAGAAATACATATATATCGATATAGATTTTTATGGATATCTAGCTAAATATATGGATGTATGCATATATAGCTATATAGTTATGGAAGGCTAAAAAATGACGTACCCTGCGTATAATTTCTTCAGCCTATGATGCTTTTTATCTTTATTATTCTTAGTATCGCTATGAATGTCATCTCAGGAGAAGGCTATAATACACCACAAGAGTTTTAAGCGAATCTTGCTAATTTTAGGTAAAAAAAAGAGTTCTGCACAGATTTGAAGACTGCAACACTGTATTGTGGGTGCTCGCAGAAACCTACCAGCGCCTGTGCCTTGTCAGTGAATGTCACGTCGCAAAAACCAGTAGAAGGCCGCGTTGCAGGTGAAACCTTTTTCAGGTACAAGCAAGAATTTTAGCGCAGCTAACCAATCCCGTTATTTACATTTTGCTTGCCTGCCTGCCGTGGATTATTCTAGGCTTTTTTCCCAGCTCGCAGCATTGTATCCACTGATCGTCTGCTTGCGGTAGGTACAGTTGGAAGCAGCCAATATGATCAGACATAAGGCCTTGCCCATAAGCATTCCCCAACCTCCAAGAACTGAACCTACCTGCCTGAATTGTAAGTAGCTACCTTCATGTTCTCCATGAAACAACTGAGCGTACCTTTTTAAAGAAATGTCGGCAGCAGCAGCGACCAATGAGATTTTGTAGGCCACCGCCTTCCCCTTACTGGCTGAATAAAATAGCAGTTCGGTGGAACATCCAATTTATCTGGCTGCTGTGGCTTCTTGGGAAGACAGCCTAATACATGTTTGCCAACTTCCAACTCCAATGGAGACTGACTGTAAATGGCAGCCGTGCTATAATATATATGGTTCCAAGCTGTACGTGTCATAATAGAGCCTTAATGACATCACAATGCAGCTTTAACTGTCAGACATCCAGGCTTATTGCATACAGTCTCTGTCTATCTATCTATCTATCTATCTATCTATCTATCTATCTATCTATCTATCTATCTATCTATCTGTCCCTGTGTATAGATAAATATCTATATAAATATATAGAAATACATATATATCGATATAGATTTTTATGGATATCTAGCTAAATATATGGATGTATGCATATATAGCTATATAGTTATGGAAGGCTAAAAAATGACGTACCCTGCGTATAATTTCTTCAGCCTATGATGCTTTTTATCTTTATTATTCTTAGTATCGCTATGAATGTCTTCTCAGGAGAAGGCTATAATACACCACAAGAGTTTTAAGCGAATCTTGCTAATTTTAGGTAAAAAAAAGAGTTCTGCACAGATTTGAAGACTGCAACGCTGTATTGTGGGTGCTCGCAGAAACCTACCAGCGCCTGTGCCTTGTCAGTGAATGTCACGTCGCAAAAACCAGTAGAAGGCCGCGTTGCAGGTGAAACCTTTTTCAGGTACAAGCAAGAATTTTAGCGCAGCTAACCAATCCCGTTATTTACATTTTGCTTGCCTGCCTGCCGTGGATTATTCTAGGCTTTTTTCCCAGCTCGCAGCATTGTATCCACTGATCGTCTGCTTGCGGTAGGTACAGTTGGAAGCAGCCAATATGATCAGACATAAGGCCTTGCCCATAAGCATTCCCCAACCTCCAAGAACTGAACCTACCTGCCTGAATTGTAAGTAGCTACCTTCATGTTCCCCATGAAACAACTGAGCGTACCTTTTTAAAGAAATGTCGGCAGCAGCAGCGACCAATGAGATTTTGTAGGCCACCGCCTTCCCCTTACTGGCTGAATAAAATAGCAGTTCGGTGGAACATCCAATTTATCTGGCTGCTGTGGCTTCTTGGGAAGACAGCCTAATACATGTTTGCCAACTTCCAACTCCAATGGAGACTGACTGTAAATGGCAGCCGTGCTATAATATATATGGTTCCAAGCTGTACGTGTCATAATAGAGCCTTAATGACATCACAATGCAGCTTTAACTGTCAGACATCCAGGCTTATTGCATACAGTCTCTGTCTATCTATCTATCTATCTATCTATCTATCTATCTGTCCCTGTGTATAGATAAATATCTATATAAATATATAGAAATACATATATATCGATATAGATTTTTATGGATATCTAGCTAAATATATGGATGTATGCATATATAGCTATATAGTTATGGAAGGCTAAAAAATGACGTACCCTGCGTATAATTTCTTCAGCCTATGATGCTTTTTATCTTTATTATTCTTAGTATCGCTATGAATGTCATCTCAGGAGAAGGCTATAATACACCACAAGAGTTTTAAGCGAATCTTGCTAATTTTAGGTAAAAAAAAGAGTTCTGCACAGATTTGAAGACTGCAACACTGTATTGTGGGTGCTCGCAGAAACCTACCAGCGCCTGTGCCTTGTCAGTGAATGTCACGTCGCAAAAACCAGTAGAAGGCCGCGTTGCAGGTGAAACCTTTTTCAGGTACAAGCAAGAATTTTAGCGCAGCTAACCAATCCCGTTATTTACATTTTGCTTGCCTGCCTGCCGTGGATTATTCTAGGCTTTTTTCCCAGCTCGCAGCATTGTATCCACTGATCGTCTGCTTGCGGTAGGTACAGTTGGAAGCAGCCAATATGATCAGACATAAGGCCTTGCCCATAAGCATTCCCCAACCTCCAAGAACTGAACCTACCTGCCTGAATTGTAAGTAGCTACCTTCATGTTCTCCATGAAACAACTGAGCGTACCTTTTTAAAGAAATGTCGGCAGCAGCAGCGACCAATGAGATTTTGTAGGCCACCGCCTTCCCCTTACTGGCTGAATAAAATAGCAGTTCGGTGGAACATCCAATTTATCTGGCTGCTGTGGCTTCTTGGGAAGACAGCCTAATACATGTTTGCCAACTTCCAACTCCAATGGAGACTGACTGTAAATGGCAGCCGTGCTATAATATATATGGTTCCAAGCTGTACGTGTCATAATAGAGCCTTAATGACATCACAATGCAGCTTTAACTGTCAGACATCCAGGCTTATTGCATACAGTCTCTGTCTATCTATCTATCTATCTATCTATCTATCTATCTATCTATCTATCTATCTATCTGTCCCTGTGTATAGATAAATATCTATATAAATATATAGAAATACATATATATCGATATAGATTTTTATGGATATCTAGCTAAATATATGGATGTATGCATATATAGCTATATAGTTATGGAAGGCTAAAAAATGACGTACCCTGCGTATAATTTCTTCAGCCTATGATGCTTTTTATCTTTATTATTCTTAGTATCGCTATGAATGTCTTCTCAGGAGAAGGCTATAATACACCACAAGAGTTTTAAGCGAATCTTGCTAATTTTAGGTAAAAAAAAGAGTTCTGCACAGATTTGAAGACTGCAACGCTGTATTGTGGGTGCTCGCAGAAACCTACCAGCGCCTGTGCCTTGTCAGTGAATGTCACGTCGCAAAAACCAGTAGAAGGCCGCGTTGCAGGTGAAACCTTTTTCAGGTACAAGCAAGAATTTTAGCGCAGCTAACCAATCCCGTTATTTACATTTTGCTTGCCTGCCTGCCGTGGATTATTCTAGGCTTTTTTCCCAGCTCGCAGCATTGTATCCACTGATCGTCTGCTTGCGGTAGGTACAGTTGGAAGCAGCCAATATGATCAGACATAAGGCCTTGCCCATAAGCATTCCCCAACCTCCAAGAACTGAACCTACCTGCCTGAATTGTAAGTAGCTACCTTCATGTTCCCCATGAAACAACTGAGCGTACCTTTTTAAAGAAATGTCGGCAGCAGCAGCGACCAATGAGATTTTGTAGGCCACCGCCTTCCCCTTACTGGCTGAATAAAATAGCAGTTCGGTGGAACATCCAATTTATCTGGCTGCTGTGGCTTCTTGGGAAGACAGCCTAATACATGTTTGCCAACTTCCAACTCCAATGGAGACTGACTGTAAATGGCAGCCGTGCTATAATATATATGGTTCCAAGCTGTACGTGTCATAATAGAGCCTTAATGACATCACAATGCAGCTTTAACTGTCAGACATCCAGGCTTATTGCATACAGTCTCTGTCTATCTATCTATCTATCTATCTATCTATCTGTCCCTGTGTATAGATAAATATCTATATAAATATATAGAAATACATATATATCGATATAGATTTTTATGGATATCTAGCTAAATATATGGATGTATGCATATATAGCTATATAGTTATGGAAGGCTAAAAAATGACGTACCCTGCGTATAATTTCTTCAGCCTATGATGCTTTTTATCTTTATTATTCTTAGTATCGCTATGAATGTCATCTCAGGAGAAGGCTATAATACACCACAAGAGTTTTAAGCGAATCTTGCTAATTTTAGGTAAAAAAAAGAGTTCTGCACAGATTTGAAGACTGCAACACTGTATTGTGGGTGCTCGCAGAAACCTACCAGCGCCTGTGCCTTGTCAGTGAATGTCACGTCGCAAAAACCAGTAGAAGGCCGCGTTGCAGGTGAAACCTTTTTCAGGTACAAGCAAGAATTTTAGCGCAGCTAACCAATCCCGTTATTTACATTTTGCTTGCCTGCCTGCCGTGGATTATTCTAGGCTTTTTTCCCAGCTCGCAGCATTGTATCCACTGATCGTCTGCTTGCGGTAGGTACAGTTGGAAGCAGCCAATATGATCAGACATAAGGCCTTGCCCATAAGCATTCCCCAACCTCCAAGAACTGAACCTACCTGCCTGAATTGTAAGTAGCTACCTTCATGTTCCCCATGAAACAACTGAGCGTACCTTTTAAAAAAAAAATGTCGGCAGCAGCAGCGACCAATGAGATTTTGTAGGCCACCGCTTTCCCCTTACTGGCTGAATAAAATAGCAGTTCGGTGGAACATCCAATTTATCTGGCTGCTGTGGCTTCTTGGGAAGACAGCCTAGTACATGTTTGCCAACTTCCAACTCCAATGGAGACTGACTGTAAATGGCAGCCGTGCTATAATATATATGGTTCCAAGCTGTACGTGTCATAATAGAGCCTTAATGACATCACAATGCAGCTTTAACTGTCAGACATCCAGGCTTATTGCATACAGTCTCTGTCTATCTATCTATCTATCTATCTATCTGTCCCTGTGTATAGATAAATATCTATATAAATATATAGAAATACATATATATCGATATAGATTTTTATGGATATCTAGCTAAATATATGGATGTATGCATATATAGCTATATAGTTATGGAAGGCTAAAAAATGACGTACCCTGCGTATAATTTCTTCAGCCTATGATGCTTTTTATCTTTATTATTCTTAGTATCGCTATGAATGTCATCTCAGGAGAAGGCTATAATACACCACAAGAGTTTTAAGCGAATCTTGCTAATTTTAGGTAAAAAAAAGAGTTCTGCACAGATTTGAAGACTGCAACACTGTATTGTGGGTGCTCGCAGAAACCTACCAGCGCCTGTGCCTTGTCAGTGAATGTCACGTCGCAAAAACCAGTAGAAGGCCGCGTTGCAGGTGAAACCTTTTTCAGGTACAAGCAAGAATTTTAGCGCAGCTAACCAATCCCGTTATTTACATTTTGCTTGCCTGCCTGCCGTGGATTATTCTAGGCTTTTTTCCCAGCTCGCAGCATTGTATCCACTGATCGTCTGCTTGCGGTAGGTACAGTTGGAAGCAGCCAATATGATCAGACATAAGGCCTTGCCCATAAGCATTCCCCAACCTCCAAGAACTGAACCTACCTGCCTGAATTGTAAGTAGCTACCTTCATGTTCCCCATGAAACAACTGAGCGTACCTTTTAAAAAAAAAATGTCGGCAGCAGCAGCGACCAATGAGATTTTGTAGGCCACCGCTTTCCCCTTACTGGCTGAATAAAATAGCAGTTCGGTGGAACATCCAATTTATCTGGCTGCTGTGGCTTCTTGGGAAGACAGCCTAGTACATGTTTGCCAACTTCCAACTCCAATGGAGACTGACTGTAAATGGCAGCCGTGCTATAATATATATGGTTCCAAGCTGTACGTGTCATAATAGAGCCTTAATGACATCACAATGCAGCTTTAACTGTCAGACATCCAGGCTTATTGCATACAGTCTCTGTCTATCTATCTATCTATCTATCTATCTATCTGTCCCTGTGTATAGATAAATATCTATATAAATATATAGAAATACATATATATCGATATAGATTTTTATGGATATCTAGCTAAATATATGGATGTATGCATATATAGCTATATAGTTATGGAAGGCTAAAAAATGACGTACCCTGCGTATAATTTCTTCAGCCTATGATGCTTTTTATCTTTATTATTCTTAGTATCGCTATGAATGTCATCTCAGGAGAAGGCTATAATACACCACAAGAGTTTTAAGCGAATCTTGCTAATTTTAGGTAAAAAAAAGAGTTCTGCACAGATTTGAAGACTGCAACACTGTATTGTGGGTGCTCGCAGAAACCTACCAGCGCCTGTGCCTTGTCAGTGAATGTCACGTCGCAAAAACCAGTAGAAGGCCGCGTTGCAGGTGAAACCTTTTTCAGGTACAAGCAAGAATTTTAGCGCAGCTAACCAATCCCGTTATTTACATTTTGCTTGCCTGCCTGCCGTGGATTATTCTAGGCTTTTTTCCCAGCTCGCAGCATTGTATCCACTGATCGTCTGCTTGCGGTAGGTACAGTTGGAAGCAGCCAATATGATCAGACATAAGGCCTTGCCCATAAGCATTCCCCAACCTCCAAGAACTGAACCTACCTGCCTGAATTGTAAGTAGCTACCTTCATGTTCCCCATGAAACAACTGAGCGTACCTTTTTAAAGAAATGTCGGCAGCAGCAGCGACCAATGAGATTTTGTAGGCCACCGCCTTCCCCTTACTGGCTGAATAAAATAGCAGTTCGGTGGAACATCCAATTTATCTGGCTGCTGTGGCTTCTTGGGAAGACAGCCTAATACATGTTTGCCAACTTCCAACTCCAATGGAGACTGACTGTAAATGGCAGCCGTGCTATAATATATATGGTTCCAAGCTGTACGTGTCATAATAGAGCCTTAATGACATCACAATGCAGCTTTAACTGTCAGACATCCAGGCTTATTGCATACAGTCTCTGTCTATCTATCTATCTATCTATCTATCTATCTATCTGTCCCTGTGTATAGATAAATATCTATATAAATATATAGAAATACATATATATCGATATAGATTTTTATGGATATCTAGCTAAATATATGGATGTATGCATATATAGCTATATAGTTATGGAAGGCTAAAAAATGACGTACCCTGCGTATAATTTCTTCAGCCTATGATGCTTTTTATCTTTATTATTCTTAGTATCGCTATGAATGTCATCTCAGGAGAAGGCTATAATACACCACAAGAGTTTTAAGCGAATCTTGCTAATTTTAGGTAAAAAAAAGAGTTCTGCACAGATTTGAAGACTGCAACACTGTATTGTGGGTGCTCGCAGAAACCTACCAGCGCCTGTGCCTTGTCAGTGAATGTCACGTCGCAAAAACCAGTAGAAGGCCGCGTTGCAGGTGAAACCTTTTTCAGGTACAAGCAAGAATTTTAGCGCAGCTAACCAATCCCGTTATTTACATTTTGCTTGCCTGCCTGCCGTGGATTATTCTAGGCTTTTTTCCCAGCTCGCAGCATTGTATCCACTGATCGTCTGCTTGCGGTAGGTACAGTTGGAAGCAGCCAATATGATCAGACATAAGGCCTTGCCCATAAGCATTCCCCAACCTCCAAGAACTGAACCTACCTGCCTGAATTGTAAGTAGCTACCTTCATGTTCTCCATGAAACAACTGAGCGTACCTTTTTAAAGAAATGTCGGCAGCAGCAGCGACCAATGAGATTTTGTAGGCCACCGCCTTCCCCTTACTGGCTGAATAAAATAGCAGTTCGGTGGAACATCCAATTTATCTGGCTGCTGTGGCTTCTTGGGAAGACAGCCTAATACATGTTTGCCAACTTCCAACTCCAATGGAGACTGACTGTAAATGGCAGCCGTGCTATAATATATATGGTTCCAAGCTGTACGTGTCATAATAGAGCCTTAATGACATCACAATGCAGCTTTAACTGTCAGACATCCAGGCTTATTGCATACAGTCTCTGTCTATCTATCTATCTATCTATCTATCTATCTATCTATCTATCTATCTGTCCCTGTGTATAGATAAATATCTATATAAATATATAGAAATACATATATATCGATATAGATTTTTATGGATATCTAGCTAAATATATGGATGTATGCATATATAGCTATATAGTTATGGAAGGCTAAAAAATGACGTACCCTGCGTATAATTTCTTCAGCCTATGATGCTTTTTATCTTTATTATTCTTAGTATCGCTATGAATGTCTTCTCAGGAGAAGGCTATAATACACCACAAGAGTTTTAAGCGAATCTTGCTAATTTTAGGTAAAAAAAAGAGTTCTGCACAGATTTGAAGACTGCAACGCTGTATTGTGGGTGCTCGCAGAAACCTACCAGCGCCTGTGCCTTGTCAGTGAATGTCACGTCGCAAAAACCAGTAGAAGGCCGCGTTGCAGGTGAAACCTTTTTCAGGTACAAGCAAGAATTTTAGCGCAGCTAACCAATCCCGTTATTTACATTTTGCTTGCCTGCCTGCCGTGGATTATTCTAGGCTTTTTTCCCAGCTCGCAGCATTGTATCCACTGATCGTCTGCTTGCGGTAGGTACAGTTGGAAGCAGCCAATATGATCAGACATAAGGCCTTGCCCATAAGCATTCCCCAACCTCCAAGAACTGAACCTACCTGCCTGAATTGTAAGTAGCTACCTTCATGTTCCCCATGAAACAACTGAGCGTACCTTTTTAAAGAAATGTCGGCAGCAGCAGCGACCAATGAGATTTTGTAGGCCACCGCCTTCCCCTTACTGGCTGAATAAAATAGCAGTTCGGTGGAACATCCAATTTATCTGGCTGCTGTGGCTTCTTGGGAAGACAGCCTAATACATGTTTGCCAACTTCCAACTCCAATGGAGACTGACTGTAAATGGCAGCCGTGCTATAATATATATGGTTCCAAGCTGTACGTGTCATAATAGAGCCTTAATGACATCACAATGCAGCTTTAACTGTCAGACATCCAGGCTTATTGCATACAGTCTCTGTCTATCTATCTATCTATCTATCTATCTGTCCCTGTGTATAGATAAATATCTATATAAATATATAGAAATACATATATATCGATATAGATTTTTATGGATATCTAGCTAAATATATGGATGTATGCATATATAGCTATATAGTTATGGAAGGCTAAAAAATGACGTACCCTGCGTATAATTTCTTCAGCCTATGATGCTTTTTATCTTTATTATTCTTAGTATCGCTATGAATGTCATCTCAGGAGAAGGCTATAATACACCACAAGAGTTTTAAGCGAATCTTGCTAATTTTAGGTAAAAAAAAGAGTTCTGCACAGATTTGAAGACTGCAACACTGTATTGTGGGTGCTCGCAGAAACCTACCAGCGCCTGTGCCTTGTCAGTGAATGTCACGTCGCAAAAACCAGTAGAAGGCCGCGTTGCAGGTGAAACCTTTTTCAGGTACAAGCAAGAATTTTAGCGCAGCTAACCAATCCCGTTATTTACATTTTGCTTGCCTGCCTGCCGTGGATTATTCTAGGCTTTTTTCCCAGCTCGCAGCATTGTATCCACTGATCGTCTGCTTGCGGTAGGTACAGTTGGAAGCAGCCAATATGATCAGACATAAGGCCTTGCCCATAAGCATTCCCCAACCTCCAAGAACTGAACCTACCTGCCTGAATTGTAAGTAGCTACCTTCATGTTCCCCATGAAACAACTGAGCGTACCTTTTAAAAAAAAAATGTCGGCAGCAGCAGCGACCAATGAGATTTTGTAGGCCACCGCTTTCCCCTTACTGGCTGAATAAAATAGCAGTTCGGTGGAACATCCAATTTATCTGGCTGCTGTGGCTTCTTGGGAAGACAGCCTAGTACATGTTTGCCAACTTCCAACTCCAATGGAGACTGACTGTAAATGGCAGCCGTGCTATAATATATATGGTTCCAAGCTGTACGTGTCATAATAGAGCCTTAATGACATCACAATGCAGCTTTAACTGTCAGACATCCAGGCTTATTGCATACAGTCTCTGTCTATCTATCTATCTATCTATCTGTCCCTGTGTATAGATAAATATCTATATAAATATATAGAAATACATATATATCGATATAGATTTTTATGGATATCTAGCTAAATATATGGATGTATGCATATATAGCTATATAGTTATGGAAGGCTAAAAAATGACGTACCCTGCGTATAATTTCTTCAGCCTATGATGCTTTTTATCTTTATTATTCTTAGTATCGCTATGAATGTCATCTCAGGAGAAGGCTATAATACACCACAAGAGTTTTAAGCGAATCTTGCTAATTTTAGGTAAAAAAAAGAGTTCTGCACAGATTTGAAGACTGCAACACTGTATTGTGGGTGCTCGCAGAAACCTACCAGCGCCTGTGCCTTGTCAGTGAATGTCACGTCGCAAAAACCAGTAGAAGGCCGCGTTGCAGGTGAAACCTTTTTCAGGTACAAGCAAGAATTTTAGCGCAGCTAACCAATCCCGTTATTTACATTTTGCTTGCCTGCCTGCCGTGGATTATTCTAGGCTTTTTTCCCAGCTCGCAGCATTGTATCCACTGATCGTCTGCTTGCGGTAGGTACAGTTGGAAGCAGCCAATATGATCAGACATAAGGCCTTGCCCATAAGCATTCCCCAACCTCCAAGAACTGAACCTACCTGCCTGAATTGTAAGTAGCTACCTTCATGTTCTCCATGAAACAACTGAGCGTACCTTTTTAAAGAAATGTCGGCAGCAGCAGCGACCAATGAGATTTTGTAGGCCACCGCCTTCCCCTTACTGGCTGAATAAAATAGCAGTTCGGTGGAACATCCAATTTATCTGGCTGCTGTGGCTTCTTGGGAAGACAGCCTAATACATGTTTGCCAACTTCCAACTCCAATGGAGACTGACTGTAAATGGCAGCCGTGCTATAATATATATGGTTCCAAGCTGTACGTGTCATAATAGAGCCTTAATGACATCACAATGCAGCTTTAACTGTCAGACATCCAGGCTTATTGCATACAGTCTCTGTCTATCTATCTATCTATCTATCTATCTATCTATCTATCTATCTGTCCCTGTGTATAGATAAATATCTATATAAATATATAGAAATACATATATATCGATATAGATTTTTATGGATATCTAGCTAAATATATGGATGTATGCATATATAGCTATATAGTTATGGAAGGCTAAAAAATGACGTACCCTGCGTATAATTTCTTCAGCCTATGATGCTTTTTATCTTTATTATTCTTAGTATCGCTATGAATGTCTTCTCAGGAGAAGGCTATAATACACCACAAGAGTTTTAAGCGAATCTTGCTAATTTTAGGTAAAAAAAAGAGTTCTGCACAGATTTGAAGACTGCAACGCTGTATTGTGGGTGCTCGCAGAAACCTACCAGCGCCTGTGCCTTGTCAGTGAATGTCACGTCGCAAAAACCAGTAGAAGGCCGCGTTGCAGGTGAAACCTTTTTCAGGTACAAGCAAGAATTTTAGCGCAGCTAACCAATCCCGTTATTTACATTTTGCTTGCCTGCCTGCCGTGGATTATTCTAGGCTTTTTTCCCAGCTCGCAGCATTGTATCCACTGATCGTCTGCTTGCGGTAGGTACAGTTGGAAGCAGCCAATATGATCAGACATAAGGCCTTGCCCATAAGCATTCCCCAACCTCCAAGAACTGAACCTACCTGCCTGAATTGTAAGTAGCTACCTTCATGTTCCCCATGAAACAACTGAGCGTACCTTTTTAAAGAAATGTCGGCAGCAGCAGCGACCAATGAGATTTTGTAGGCCACCGCCTTCCCCTTACTGGCTGAATAAAATAGCAGTTCGGTGGAACATCCAATTTATCTGGCTGCTGTGGCTTCTTGGGAAGACAGCCTAATACATGTTTGCCAACTTCCAACTCCAATGGAGACTGACTGTAAATGGCAGCCGTGCTATAATATATATGGTTCCAAGCTGTACGTGTCATAATAGAGCCTTAATGACATCACAATGCAGCTTTAACTGTCAGACATCCAGGCTTATTGCATACAGTCTCTGTCTATCTATCTATCTATCTATCTGTCCCTGTGTATAGATAAATATCTATATAAATATATAGAAATACATATATATCGATATAGATTTTTATGGATATCTAGCTAAATATATGGATGTATGCATATATAGCTATATAGTTATGGAAGGCTAAAAAATGACGTACCCTGCGTATAATTTCTTCAGCCTATGATGCTTTTTATCTTTATTATTCTTAGTATCGCTATGAATGTCATCTCAGGAGAAGGCTATAATACACCACAAGAGTTTTAAGCGAATCTTGCTAATTTTAGGTAAAAAAAAGAGTTCTGCACAGATTTGAAGACTGCAACACTGTATTGTGGGTGCTCGCAGAAACCTACCAGCGCCTGTGCCTTGTCAGTGAATGTCACGTCGCAAAAACCAGTAGAAGGCCGCGTTGCAGGTGAAACCTTTTTCAGGTACAAGCAAGAATTTTAGCGCAGCTAACCAATCCCGTTATTTACATTTTGCTTGCCTGCCTGCCGTGGATTATTCTAGGCTTTTTTCCCAGCTCGCAGCATTGTATCCACTGATCGTCTGCTTGCGGTAGGTACAGTTGGAAGCAGCCAATATGATCAGACATAAGGCCTTGCCCATAAGCATTCCCCAACCTCCAAGAACTGAACCTACCTGCCTGAATTGTAAGTAGCTACCTTCATGTTCCCCATGAAACAACTGAGCGTACCTTTTAAAAAAAAAATGTCGGCAGCAGCAGCGACCAATGAGATTTTGTAGGCCACCGCTTTCCCCTTACTGGCTGAATAAAATAGCAGTTCGGTGGAACATCCAATTTATCTGGCTGCTGTGGCTTCTTGGGAAGACAGCCTAGTACATGTTTGCCAACTTCCAACTCCAATGGAGACTGACTGTAAATGGCAGCCGTGCTATAATATATATGGTTCCAAGCTGTACGTGTCATAATAGAGCCTTAATGACATCACAATGCAGCTTTAACTGTCAGACATCCAGGCTTATTGCATACAGTCTCTGTCTATCTATCTATCTATCTATCTGTCCCTGTGTATAGATAAATATCTATATAAATATATAGAAATACATATATATCGATATAGATTTTTATGGATATCTAGCTAAATATATGGATGTATGCATATATAGCTATATAGTTATGGAAGGCTAAAAAATGACGTACCCTGCGTATAATTTCTTCAGCCTATGATGCTTTTTATCTTTATTATTCTTAGTATCGCTATGAATGTCATCTCAGGAGAAGGCTATAATACACCACAAGAGTTTTAAGCGAATCTTGCTAATTTTAGGTAAAAAAAAGAGTTCTGCAGAGATTTGAAGACTGCAACACTGTATTGTGGGTGCTCGCAGAAACCTACCAGCGCCTGTGCCTTGTCAGTGAATGTCACGTCGCAAAAACCAGTAGAAGGCCGCGTTGCAGGTGAAACCTTTTTCAGGTACAAGCAAGAATTTTAGCGCAGCTAACCAATCCCGTTATTTACATTTTGCTTGCCTGCCTGCCGTGGATTATTCTAGGCTTTTTTCCCAGCTCGCAGCATTGTATCCACTGATCGTCTGCTTGCGGTAGGTACAGTTGGAAGCAGCCAATATGATCAGACATAAGGCCTTGCCCATAAGCATTCCCCAACCTCCAAGAACTGAACCTACCTGCCTGAATTGTAAGTAGCTACCTTCATGTTCCCCATGAAACAACTGAGCGTACCTTTTTAAAGAAATGTCGGCAGCAGCAGCGACCAATGAGATTTTGTAGGCCACCGCCTTCCCCTTACTGGCTGAATAAAATAGCAGTTCGGTGGAACATCCAATTTATCTGGCTGCTGTGGCTTCTTGGGAAGACAGCCTAATACATGTTTGCCAACTTCCAACTCCAATGGAGACTGACTGTAAATGGCAGCCGTGCTATAATATATATGGTTCCAAGCTGTACGTGTCATAATAGAGCCTTAATGACATCACAATGCAGCTTTAACTGTCAGACATCCAGGCTTATTGCATACAGTCTCTGTCTATCTATCTATCTATCTATCTATCTATCTGTCCCTGTGTATAGATAAATATCTATATAAATATATAGAAATACATATATATCGATATAGATTTTTATGGATATCTAGCTAAATATATGGATGTATGCATATATAGCTATATAGTTATGGAAGGCTAAAAAATGACGTACCCTGCGTATAATTTCTTCAGCCTATGATGCTTTTTATCTTTATTATTCTTAGTATCGCTATGAATGTCATCTCAGGAGAAGGCTATAATACACCACAAGAGTTTTAAGCGAATCTTGCTAATTTTAGGTAAAAAAAAGAGTTCTGCACAGATTTGAAGACTGCAACACTGTATTGTGGGTGCTCGCAGAAACCTACCAGCGCCTGTGCCTTGTCAGTGAATGTCACGTCGCAAAAACCAGTAGAAGGCCGCGTTGCAGGTGAAACCTTTTTCAGGTACAAGCAAGAATTTTAGCGCAGCTAACCAATCCCGTTATTTACATTTTGCTTGCCTGCCTGCCGTGGATTATTCTAGGCTTTTTTCCCAGCTCGCAGCATTGTATCCACTGATCGTCTGCTTGCGGTAGGTACAGTTGGAAGCAGCCAATATGATCAGACATAAGGCCTTGCCCATAAGCATTCCCCAACCTCCAAGAACTGAACCTACCTGCCTGAATTGTAAGTAGCTACCTTCATGTTCTCCATGAAACAACTGAGCGTACCTTTTTAAAGAAATGTCGGCAGCAGCAGCGACCAATGAGATTTTGTAGGCCACCGCCTTCCCCTTACTGGCTGAATAAAATAGCAGTTCGGTGGAACATCCAATTTATCTGGCTGCTGTGGCTTCTTGGGAAGACAGCCTAATACATGTTTGCCAACTTCCAACTCCAATGGAGACTGACTGTAAATGGCAGCCGTGCTATAATATATATGGTTCCAAGCTGTACGTGTCATAATAGAGCCTTAATGACATCACAATGCAGCTTTAACTGTCAGACATCCAGGCTTATTGCATACAGTCTCTGTCTATCTATCTATCTATCTATCTATCTATCTATCTATCTATCTGTCCCTGTGTATAGATAAATATCTATATAAATATATAGAAATACATATATATCGATATAGATTTTTATGGATATCTAGCTAAATATATGGATGTATGCATATATAGCTATATAGTTATGGAAGGCTAAAAAATGACGTACCCTGCGTATAATTTCTTCAGCCTATGATGCTTTTTATCTTTATTATTCTTAGTATCGCTATGAATGTCTTCTCAGGAGAAGGCTATAATACACCACAAGAGTTTTAAGCGAATCTTGCTAATTTTAGGTAAAAAAAAGAGTTCTGCACAGATTTGAAGACTGCAACGCTGTATTGTGGGTGCTCGCAGAAACCTACCAGCGCCTGTGCCTTGTCAGTGAATGTCACGTCGCAAAAACCAGTAGAAGGCCGCGTTGCAGGTGAAACCTTTTTCAGGTACAAGCAAGAATTTTAGCGCAGCTAACCAATCCCGTTATTTACATTTTGCTTGCCTGCCTGCCGTGGATTATTCTAGGCTTTTTTCCCAGCTCGCAGCATTGTATCCACTGATCGTCTGCTTGCGGTAGGTACAGTTGGAAGCAGCCAATATGATCAGACATAAGGCCTTGCCCATAAGCATTCCCCAACCTCCAAGAACTGAACCTACCTGCCTGAATTGTAAGTAGCTACCTTCATGTTCCCCATGAAACAACTGAGCGTACCTTTTTAAAAAAATGTCGGCAGCAGCAGCGACCAATGAGATTTTGTAGGCCACCGCTTTCCCCTTACTGGCTGAATAAAATAGCAGTTCGGTGGAACATCCAATTTATCTGGCTGCTGTGGCTTCTTGGGAAGACAGCCTAGTACATGTTTGCCAACTTCCAACTCCAATGGAGACTGACTGTAAATGGCAGCCGTGCTATAATATATATGGTTCCAAGCTGTACGTGTCATAATAGAGCCTTAATGACATCACAATGCAGCTTTAACTGTCAGACATCCAGGCTTATTGCATACAGTCTCTGTCTATCTATCTATCTATCTATCTATCTGTCCCTGTGTATAGATAAATATCTATATAAATATATAGAAATACATATATATCGATATAGATTTTTATGGATATCTAGCTAAATATATGGATGTATGCATATATAGCTATATAGTTATGGAAGGCTAAAAAATGACGTACCCTGCGTATAATTTCTTCAGCCTATGATGCTTTTTATCTTTATTATTCTTAGTATCGCTATGAATGTCATCTCAGGAGAAGGCTATAATACACCACAAGAGTTTTAAGCGAATCTTGCTAATTTTAGGTAAAAAAAAGAGTTCTGCACAGATTTGAAGACTGCAACACTGTATTGTGGGTGCTCGCAGAAACCTACCAGCGCCTGTGCCTTGTCAGTGAATGTCACGTCGCAAAAACCAGTAGAAGGCCGCGTTGCAGGTGAAACCTTTTTCAGGTACAAGCAAGAATTTTAGCGCAGCTAACCAATCCCGTTATTTACATTTTGCTTGCCTGCCTGCCGTGGATTATTCTAGGCTTTTTTCCCAGCTCGCAGCATTGTATCCACTGATCGTCTGCTTGCGGTAGGTACAGTTGGAAGCAGCCAATATGATCAGACATAAGGCCTTGCCCTTAAGCATTCCCCAACCTCCAAGAACTGAACCTACCTGCCTGAATTGTAAGTAGCTACCTTAATGTTCTCCATGAAACAACTGAGCGTACCTTTTTAAAAAAATGTCGGCAGCAGCAGCGACCAATGAGATTTTGTAGGCCACCGCTTTCCCCTTACTGGCTGAATAAAATAGCAGTTCGGTGGAACATCCAATTTATCTGGCTGCTGTGGCTTCTTGGGAAGACAGCCTAGTACATGTTTGCCAACTTCCAACTCCAATGGAGACTGACTGTAAATGGCAGCCGTGCTATAATATATATGGTTCCAAGCTGTACGTGTCATAATAGAGCCTTAATGACATCACGATGCAGCTTTAACTGTCAGACATCCAGGCTTATTGCATACAGTCTCTGTCTATCTATCTATCTATCTATCTATCTATCTATCTATCTATCTGTCCCTGTGTATAGATAAATATCTATATAAATATATAGAAATACATATATATCGATATAGATTTTTATGGATATCTAGCTAAATATATGGATGTATGCATATATAGCTATATAGTTATGGAAGGCTAAAAAATGACGTACCCTGCGTATAATTTCTTCAGCCTATGATGCTTTTTATCTTTATTATTCTTAGTATCGCTATGAATGTCTTCTCAGGAGAAGGCTATAATACACCACAAGAGTTTTAAGCGAATCTTGCTAATTTTAGGTAAAAAAAAGAGTTCTGCACAGATTTGAAGACTGCAACGCTGTATTGTGGGTGCTCGCAGAAACCTACCAGCGCCTGTGCCTTGTCAGTGAATGTCACGTCGCAAAAACCAGTAGAAGGCCGCGTTGCAGGTGAAACCTTTTTCAGGTACAAGCAAGAATTTTAGCGCAGCTAACCAATCCCGTTATTTACATTTTGCTTGCCTGCCTGCCGTGGATTATTCTAGGCTTTTTTCCCAGCTCGCAGCATTGTATCCACTGATCGTCTGCTTGCGGTAGGTACAGTTGGAAGCAGCCAATATGATCAGACATAAGGCCTTGCCCATAAGCATTCCCCAACCTCCAAGAACTGAACCTACCTGCCTGAATTGTAAGTAGCTACCTTCATGTTCCCCATGAAACAACTGAGCGTACCTTTTTAAAGAAATGTCGGCAGCAGCAGCGACCAATGAGATTTTGTAGGCCACCGCCTTCCCCTTACTGGCTGAATAAAATAGCAGTTCGGTGGAACATCCAATTTATCTGGCTGCTGTGGCTTCTTGGGAAGACAGCCTAATACATGTTTGCCAACTTCCAACTCCAATGGAGACTGACTGTAAATGGCAGCCGTGCTATAATATATATGGTTCCAAGCTGTACGTGTCATAATAGAGCCTTAATGACATCACAATGCAGCTTTAACTGTCAGACATCCAGGCTTATTGCATACAGTCTCTGTCTATCTATCTATCTATCTATCTATCTATCTGTCCCTGTGTATAGATAAATATCTATATAAATATATAGAAATACATATATATCGATATAGATTTTTATGGATATCTAGCTAAATATATGGATGTATGCATATATAGCTATATAGTTATGGAAGGCTAAAAAATGACGTACCCTGCGTATAATTTCTTCAGCCTATGATGCTTTTTATCTTTATTATTCTTAGTATCGCTATGAATGTCATCTCAGGAGAAGGCTATAATACACCACAAGAGTTTTAAGCGAATCTTGCTAATTTTAGGTAAAAAAAAGAGTTCTGCACAGATTTGAAGACTGCAACACTGTATTGTGGGTGCTCGCAGAAACCTACCAGCGCCTGTGCCTTGTCAGTGAATGTCACGTCGCAAAAACCAGTAGAAGGCCGCGTTGCAGGTGAAACCTTTTTCAGGTACAAGCAAGAATTTTAGCGCAGCTAACCAATCCCGTTATTTACATTTTGCTTGCCTGCCTGCCGTGGATTATTCTAGGCTTTTTTCCCAGCTCGCAGCATTGTATCCACTGATCGTCTGCTTGCGGTAGGTACAGTTGGAAGCAGCCAATATGATCAGACATAAGGCCTTGCCCATAAGCATTCCCCAACCTCCAAGAACTGAACCTACCTGCCTGAATTGTAAGTAGCTACCTTCATGTTCTCCATGAAACAACTGAGCGTACCTTTTTAAAGAAATGTCGGCAGCAGCAGCGACCAATGAGATTTTGTAGGCCACCGCCTTCCCCTTACTGGCTGAATAAAATAGCAGTTCGGTGGAACATCCAATTTATCTGGCTGCTGTGGCTTCTTGGGAAGACAGCCTAATACATGTTTGCCAACTTCCAACTCCAATGGAGACTGACTGTAAATGGCAGCCGTGCTATAATATATATGGTTCCAAGCTGTACGTGTCATAATAGAGCCTTAATGACATCACAATGCAGCTTTAACTGTCAGACATCCAGGCTTATTGCATACAGTCTCTGTCTATCTATCTATCTATCTATCTATCTATCTATCTGTCCCTGTGTATAGATAAATATCTATATAAATATATAGAAATACATATATATCGATATAGATTTTTATGGATATCTAGCTAAATATATGGATGTATGCATATATAGCTATATAGTTATGGAAGGCTAAAAAATGACGTACCCTGCGTATAATTTCTTCAGCCTATGATGCTTTTTATCTTTATTATTCTTAGTATCGCTATGAATGTCTTCTCAGGAGAAGGCTATAATACACCACAAGAGTTTTAAGCGAATCTTGCTAATTTTAGGTAAAAAAAAGAGTTCTGCACAGATTTGAAGACTGCAACGCTGTATTGTGGGTGCTCGCAGAAACCTACCAGCGCCTGTGCCTTGTCAGTGAATGTCACGTCGCAAAAACCAGTAGAAGGCCGCGTTGCAGGTGAAACCTTTTTCAGGTACAAGCAAGAATTTTAGCGCAGCTAACCAATCCCGTTATTTACATTTTGCTTGCCTGCCTGCCGTGGATTATTCTAGGCTTTTTTCCCAGCTCGCAGCATTGTATCCACTGATCGTCTGCTTGCGGTAGGTACAGTTGGAAGCAGCCAATATGATCAGACATAAGGCCTTGCCCATAAGCATTCCCCAACCTCCAAGAACTGAACCTACCTGCCTGAATTGTAAGTAGCTACCTTCATGTTCCCCATGAAACAACTGAGCGTACCTTTTTAAAAAAATGTCGGCAGCAGCAGCGACCAATGAGATTTTGTAGGCCACCGCTTTCCCCTTACTGGCTGAATAAAATAGCAGTTCGGTGGAACATCCAATTTATCTGGCTGCTGTGGCTTCTTGGGAAGACAGCCTAGTACATGTTTGCCAACTTCCAACTCCAATGGAGACTGACTGTAAATGGCAGCCGTGCTATAATATATATGGTTCCAAGCTGTACGTGTCATAATAGAGCCTTAATGACATCACAATGCAGCTTTAACTGTCAGACATCCAGGCTTATTGCATACAGTCTCTGTCTATCTATCTATCTATCTATCTATCTGTCCCTGTGTATAGATAAATATCTATATAAATATATAGAAATACATATATATCGATATAGATTTTTATGGATATCTAGCTAAATATATGGATGTATGCATATATAGCTATATAGTTATGGAAGGCTAAAAAATGACGTACCCTGCGTATAATTTCTTCAGCCTATGATGCTTTTTATCTTTATTATTCTTAGTATCGCTATGAATGTCATCTCAGGAGAAGGCTATAATACACCACAAGAGTTTTAAGCGAATCTTGCTAATTTTAGGTAAAAAAAAGAGTTCTGCACAGATTTGAAGACTGCAACACTGTATTGTGGGTGCTCGCAGAAACCTACCAGCGCCTGTGCCTTGTCAGTGAATGTCACGTCGCAAAAACCAGTAGAAGGCCGCGTTGCAGGTGAAACCTTTTTCAGGTACAAGCAAGAATTTTAGCGCAGCTAACCAATCCCGTTATTTACATTTTGCTTGCCTGCCTGCCGTGGATTATTCTAGGCTTTTTTCCCAGCTCGCAGCATTGTATCCACTGATCGTCTGCTTGCGGTAGGTACAGTTGGAAGCAGCCAATATGATCAGACATAAGGCCTTGCCCTTAAGCATTCCCCAACCTCCAAGAACTGAACCTACCTGCCTGAATTGTAAGTAGCTACCTTAATGTTCTCCATGAAACAACTGAGCGTACCTTTTTAAAAAAATGTCGGCAGCAGCAGCGACCAATGAGATTTTGTAGGCCACCGCTTTCCCCTTACTGGCTGAATAAAATAGCAGTTCGGTGGAACATCCAATTTATCTGGCTGCTGTGGCTTCTTGGGAAGACAGCCTAGTACATGTTTGCCAACTTCCAACTCCAATGGAGACTGACTGTAAATGGCAGCCGTGCTATAATATATATGGTTCCAAGCTGTACGTGTCATAATAGAGCCTTAATGACATCACGATGCAGCTTTAACTGTCAGACATCCAGGCTTATTGCATACAGTCTCTGTCTATCTATCTATCTATCTATCTATCTATCTATCTATCTATCTGTCCCTGTGTATAGATAAATATCTATATAAATATATAGAAATACATATATATCGATATAGATTTTTATGGATATCTAGCTAAATATATGGATGTATGCATATATAGCTATATAGTTATGGAAGGCTAAAAAATGACGTACCCTGCGTATAATTTCTTCAGCCTATGATGCTTTTTATCTTTATTATTCTTAGTATCGCTATGAATGTCTTCTCAGGAGAAGGCTATAATACACCACAAGAGTTTTAAGCGAATCTTGCTAATTTTAGGTAAAAAAAAGAGTTCTGCACAGATTTGAAGACTGCAACGCTGTATTGTGGGTGCTCGCAGAAACCTACCAGCGCCTGTGCCTTGTCAGTGAATGTCACGTCGCAAAAACCAGTAGAAGGCCGCGTTGCAGGTGAAACCTTTTTCAGGTACAAGCAAGAATTTTAGCGCAGCTAACCAATCCCGTTATTTACATTTTGCTTGCCTGCCTGCCGTGGATTATTCTAGGCTTTTTTCCCAGCTCGCAGCATTGTATCCACTGATCGTCTGCTTGCGGTAGGTACAGTTGGAAGCAGCCAATATGATCAGACATAAGGCCTTGCCCATAAGCATTCCCCAACCTCCAAGAACTGAACCTACCTGCCTGAATTGTAAGTAGCTACCTTCATGTTCCCCATGAAACAACTGAGCGTACCTTTTTAAAGAAATGTCGGCAGCAGCAGCGACCAATGAGATTTTGTAGGCCACCGCCTTCCCCTTACTGGCTGAATAAAATAGCAGTTCGGTGGAACATCCAATTTATCTGGCTGCTGTGGCTTCTTGGGAAGACAGCCTAATACATGTTTGCCAACTTCCAACTCCAATGGAGACTGACTGTAAATGGCAGCCGTGCTATAATATATATGGTTCCAAGCTGTACGTGTCATAATAGAGCCTTAATGACATCACAATGCAGCTTTAACTGTCAGACATCCAGGCTTATTGCATACAGTCTCTGTCTATCTATCTATCTATCTATCTATCTATCTATCTATCTGTCCCTGTGTATAGATAAATATCTATATAAATATATAGAAATACATATATATCGATATAGATTTTTATGGATATCTAGCTAAATATATGGATGTATGCATATATAGCTATATAGTTATGGAAGGCTAAAAAATGACGTACCCTGCGTATAATTTCTTCAGCCTATGATGCTTTTTATCTTTATTATTCTTAGTATCGCTATGAATGTCTTCTCAGGAGAAGGCTATAATACACCACAAGAGTTTTAAGCGAATCTTGCTAATTTTAGGTAAAAAAAAGAGTTCTGCACAGATTTGAAGACTGCAACGCTGTATTGTGGGTGCTCGCAGAAACCTACCAGCGCCTGTGCCTTGTCAGTGAATGTCACGTCGCAAAAACCAGTAGAAGGCCGCGTTGCAGGTGAAACCTTTTTCAGGTACAAGCAAGAATTTTAGCGCAGCTAACCAATCCCGTTATTTACATTTTGCTTGCCTGCCTGCCGTGGATTATTCTAGGCTTTTTTCCCAGCTCGCAGCATTGTATCCACTGATCGTCTGCTTGCGGTAGGTACAGTTGGAAGCAGCCAATATGATCAGACATAAGGCCTTGCCCATAAGCATTCCCCAACCTCCAAGAACTGAACCTACCTGCCTGAATTGTAAGTAGCTACCTTCATGTTCCCCATGAAACAACTGAGCGTACCTTTTTAAAAAAATGTCGGCAGCAGCAGCGACCAATGAGATTTTGTAGGCCACCGCTTTCCCCTTACTGGCTGAATAAAATAGCAGTTCGGTGGAACATCCAATTTATCTGGCTGCTGTGGCTTCTTGGGAAGACAGCCTAGTACATGTTTGCCAACTTCCAACTCCAATGGAGACTGACTGTAAATGGCAGCCGTGCTATAATATATATGGTTCCAAGCTGTACGTGTCATAATAGAGCCTTAATGACATCACAATGCAGCTTTAACTGTCAGACATCCAGGCTTATTGCATACAGTCTCTGTCTATCTATCTATCTATCTATCTATCTGTCCCTGTGTATAGATAAATATCTATATAAATATATAGAAATACATATATATCGATATAGATTTTTATGGATATCTAGCTAAATATATGGATGTATGCATATATAGCTATATAGTTATGGAAGGCTAAAAAATGACGTACCCTGCGTATAATTTCTTCAGCCTATGATGCTTTTTATCTTTATTATTCTTAGTATCGCTATGAATGTCATCTCAGGAGAAGGCTATAATACACCACAAGAGTTTTAAGCGAATCTTGCTAATTTTAGGTAAAAAAAAGAGTTCTGCACAGATTTGAAGACTGCAACACTGTATTGTGGGTGCTCGCAGAAACCTACCAGCGCCTGTGCCTTGTCAGTGAATGTCACGTCGCAAAAACCAGTAGAAGGCCGCGTTGCAGGTGAAACCTTTTTCAGGTACAAGCAAGAATTTTAGCGCAGCTAACCAATCCCGTTATTTACATTTTGCTTGCCTGCCTGCCGTGGATTATTCTAGGCTTTTTTCCCAGCTCGCAGCATTGTATCCACTGATCGTCTGCTTGCGGTAGGTACAGTTGGAAGCAGCCAATATGATCAGACATAAGGCCTTGCCCTTAAGCATTCCCCAACCTCCAAGAACTGAACCTACCTGCCTGAATTGTAAGTAGCTACCTTAATGTTCTCCATGAAACAACTGAGCGTACCTTTTTAAAAAAATGTCGGCAGCAGCAGCGACCAATGAGATTTTGTAGGCCACCGCTTTCCCCTTACTGGCTGAATAAAATAGCAGTTCGGTGGAACATCCAATTTATCTGGCTGCTGTGGCTTCTTGGGAAGACAGCCTAGTACATGTTTGCCAACTTCCAACTCCAATGGAGACTGACTGTAAATGGCAGCCGTGCTATAATATATATGGTTCCAAGCTGTACGTGTCATAATAGAGCCTTAATGACATCACGATGCAGCTTTAACTGTCAGACATCCAGGCTTATTGCATACAGTCTCTGTCTATCTATCTATCTATCTATCTATCTATCTATCTATCTATCTATCTGTCCCTGTGTATAGATAAATATCTATATAAATATATAGAAATACATATATATCGATATAGATTTTTATGGATATCTAGCTAAATATATGGATGTATGCATATATAGCTATATAGTTATGGAAGGCTAAAAAATGACGTACCCTGCGTATAATTTCTTCAGCCTATGATGCTTTTTATCTTTATTATTCTTAGTATCGCTATGAATGTCTTCTCAGGAGAAGGCTATAATACACCACAAGAGTTTTAAGCGAATCTTGCTAATTTTAGGTAAAAAAAAGAGTTCTGCACAGATTTGAAGACTGCAACGCTGTATTGTGGGTGCTCGCAGAAACCTACCAGCGCCTGTGCCTTGTCAGTGAATGTCACGTCGCAAAAACCAGTAGAAGGCCGCGTTGCAGGTGAAACCTTTTTCAGGTACAAGCAAGAATTTTAGCGCAGCTAACCAATCCCGTTATTTACATTTTGCTTGCCTGCCTGCCGTGGATTATTCTAGGCTTTTTTCCCAGCTCGCAGCATTGTATCCACTGATCGTCTGCTTGCGGTAGGTACAGTTGGAAGCAGCCAATATGATCAGACATAAGGCCTTGCCCATAAGCATTCCCCAACCTCCAAGAACTGAACCTACCTGCCTGAATTGTAAGTAGCTACCTTCATGTTCCCCATGAAACAACTGAGCGTACCTTTTTAAAGAAATGTCGGCAGCAGCAGCGACCAATGAGATTTTGTAGGCCACCGCCTTCCCCTTACTGGCTGAATAAAATAGCAGTTCGGTGGAACATCCAATTTATCTGGCTGCTGTGGCTTCTTGGGAAGACAGCCTAATACATGTTTGCCAACTTCCAACTCCAATGGAGACTGACTGTAAATGGCAGCCGTGCTATAATATATATGGTTCCAAGCTGTACGTGTCATAATAGAGCCTTAATGACATCACAATGCAGCTTTAACTGTCAGACATCCAGGCTTATTGCATACAGTCTCTGTCTATCTATCTATCTATCTATCTATCTATCTGTCCCTGTGTATAGATAAATATCTATATAAATATATAGAAATACATATATATCGATATAGATTTTTATGGATATCTAGCTAAATATATGGATGTATGCATATATAGCTATATAGTTATGGAAGGCTAAAAAATGACGTACCCTGCGTATAATTTCTTCAGCCTATGATGCTTTTTATCTTTATTATTCTTAGTATCGCTATGAATGTCATCTCAGGAGAAGGCTATAATACACCACAAGAGTTTTAAGCGAATCTTGCTAATTTTAGGTAAAAAAAAGAGTTCTGCACAGATTTGAAGACTGCAACACTGTATTGTGGGTGCTCGCAGAAACCTACCAGCGCCTGTGCCTTGTCAGTGAATGTCACGTCGCAAAAACCAGTAGAAGGCCGCGTTGCAGGTGAAACCTTTTTCAGGTACAAGCAAGAATTTTAGCGCAGCTAACCAATCCCGTTATTTACATTTTGCTTGCCTGCCTGCCGTGGATTATTCTAGGCTTTTTTCCCAGCTCGCAGCATTGTATCCACTGATCGTCTGCTTGCGGTAGGTACAGTTGGAAGCAGCCAATATGATCAGACATAAGGCCTTGCCCATAAGCATTCCCCAACCTCCAAGAACTGAACCTACCTGCCTGAATTGTAAGTAGCTACCTTCATGTTCTCCATGAAACAACTGAGCGTACCTTTTTAAAGAAATGTCGGCAGCAGCAGCGACCAATGAGATTTTGTAGGCCACCGCCTTCCCCTTACTGGCTGAATAAAATAGCAGTTCGGTGGAACATCCAATTTATCTGGCTGCTGTGGCTTCTTGGGAAGACAGCCTAATACATGTTTGCCAACTTCCAACTCCAATGGAGACTGACTGTAAATGGCAGCCGTGCTATAATATATATGGTTCCAAGCTGTACGTGTCATAATAGAGCCTTAATGACATCACAATGCAGCTTTAACTGTCAGACATCCAGGCTTATTGCATACAGTCTCTGTCTATCTATCTATCTATCTATCTATCTATCTATCTATCTGTCCCTGTGTATAGATAAATATCTATATAAATATATAGAAATACATATATATCGATATAGATTTTTATGGATATCTAGCTAAATATATGGATGTATGCATATATAGCTATATAGTTATGGAAGGCTAAAAAATGACGTACCCTGCGTATAATTTCTTCAGCCTATGATGCTTTTTATCTTTATTATTCTTAGTATCGCTATGAATGTCTTCTCAGGAGAAGGCTATAATACACCACAAGAGTTTTAAGCGAATCTTGCTAATTTTAGGTAAAAAAAAGAGTTCTGCACAGATTTGAAGACTGCAACGCTGTATTGTGGGTGCTCGCAGAAACCTACCAGCGCCTGTGCCTTGTCAGTGAATGTCACGTCGCAAAAACCAGTAGAAGGCCGCGTTGCAGGTGAAACCTTTTTCAGGTACAAGCAAGAATTTTAGCGCAGCTAACCAATCCCGTTATTTACATTTTGCTTGCCTGCCTGCCGTGGATTATTCTAGGCTTTTTTCCCAGCTCGCAGCATTGTATCCACTGATCGTCTGCTTGCGGTAGGTACAGTTGGAAGCAGCCAATATGATCAGACATAAGGCCTTGCCCATAAGCATTCCCCAACCTCCAAGAACTGAACCTACCTGCCTGAATTGTAAGTAGCTACCTTCATGTTCCCCATGAAACAACTGAGCGTACCTTTTTAAAAAAATGTCGGCAGCAGCAGCGACCAATGAGATTTTGTAGGCCACCGCTTTCCCCTTACTGGCTGAATAAAATAGCAGTTCGGTGGAACATCCAATTTATCTGGCTGCTGTGGCTTCTTGGGAAGACAGCCTAGTACATGTTTGCCAACTTCCAACTCCAATGGAGACTGACTGTAAATGGCAGCCGTGCTATAATATATATGGTTCCAAGCTGTACGTGTCATAATAGAGCCTTAATGACATCACAATGCAGCTTTAACTGTCAGACATCCAGGCTTATTGCATACAGTCTCTGTCTATCTATCTATCTATCTATCTATCTGTCCCTGTGTATAGATAAATATCTATATAAATATATAGAAATACATATATATCGATATAGATTTTTATGGATATCTAGCTAAATATATGGATGTATGCATATATAGCTATATAGTTATGGAAGGCTAAAAAATGACGTACCCTGCGTATAATTTCTTCAGCCTATGATGCTTTTTATCTTTATTATTCTTAGTATCGCTATGAATGTCATCTCAGGAGAAGGCTATAATACACCACAAGAGTTTTAAGCGAATCTTGCTAATTTTAGGTAAAAAAAAGAGTTCTGCACAGATTTGAAGACTGCAACACTGTATTGTGGGTGCTCGCAGAAACCTACCAGCGCCTGTGCCTTGTCAGTGAATGTCACGTCGCAAAAACCAGTAGAAGGCCGCGTTGCAGGTGAAACCTTTTTCAGGTACAAGCAAGAATTTTAGCGCAGCTAACCAATCCCGTTATTTACATTTTGCTTGCCTGCCTGCCGTGGATTATTCTAGGCTTTTTTCCCAGCTCGCAGCATTGTATCCACTGATCGTCTGCTTGCGGTAGGTACAGTTGGAAGCAGCCAATATGATCAGACATAAGGCCTTGCCCTTAAGCATTCCCCAACCTCCAAGAACTGAACCTACCTGCCTGAATTGTAAGTAGCTACCTTAATGTTCTCCATGAAACAACTGAGCGTACCTTTTTAAAAAAATGTCGGCAGCAGCAGCGACCAATGAGATTTTGTAGGCCACCGCTTTCCCCTTACTGGCTGAATAAAATAGCAGTTCGGTGGAACATCCAATTTATCTGGCTGCTGTGGCTTCTTGGGAAGACAGCCTAGTACATGTTTGCCAACTTCCAACTCCAATGGAGACTGACTGTAAATGGCAGCCGTGCTATAATATATATGGTTCCAAGCTGTACGTGTCATAATAGAGCCTTAATGACATCACGATGCAGCTTTAACTGTCAGACATCCAGGCTTATTGCATACAGTCTCTGTCTATCTATCTATCTATCTATCTATCTATCTATCTATCTATCTGTCCCTGTGTATAGATAAATATCTATATAAATATATAGAAATACATATATATCGATATAGATTTTTATGGATATCTAGCTAAATATATGGATGTATGCATATATAGCTATATAGTTATGGAAGGCTAAAAAATGACGTACCCTGCGTATAATTTCTTCAGCCTATGATGCTTTTTATCTTTATTATTCTTAGTATCGCTATGAATGTCTTCTCAGGAGAAGGCTATAATACACCACAAGAGTTTTAAGCGAATCTTGCTAATTTTAGGTAAAAAAAAGAGTTCTGCACAGATTTGAAGACTGCAACGCTGTATTGTGGGTGCTCGCAGAAACCTACCAGCGCCTGTGCCTTGTCAGTGAATGTCACGTCGCAAAAACCAGTAGAAGGCCGCGTTGCAGGTGAAACCTTTTTCAGGTACAAGCAAGAATTTTAGCGCAGCTAACCAATCCCGTTATTTACATTTTGCTTGCCTGCCTGCCGTGGATTATTCTAGGCTTTTTTCCCAGCTCGCAGCATTGTATCCACTGATCGTCTGCTTGCGGTAGGTACAGTTGGAAGCAGCCAATATGATCAGACATAAGGCCTTGCCCATAAGCATTCCCCAACCTCCAAGAACTGAACCTACCTGCCTGAATTGTAAGTAGCTACCTTCATGTTCCCCATGAAACAACTGAGCGTACCTTTTTAAAGAAATGTCGGCAGCAGCAGCGACCAATGAGATTTTGTAGGCCACCGCCTTCCCCTTACTGGCTGAATAAAATAGCAGTTCGGTGGAACATCCAATTTATCTGGCTGCTGTGGCTTCTTGGGAAGACAGCCTAATACATGTTTGCCAACTTCCAACTCCAATGGAGACTGACTGTAAATGGCAGCCGTGCTATAATATATATGGTTCCAAGCTGTACGTGTCATAATAGAGCCTTAATGACATCACAATGCAGCTTTAACTGTCAGACATCCAGGCTTATTGCATACAGTCTCTGTCTATCTATCTATCTATCTATCTATCTATCTATCTATCTGTCCCTGTGTATAGATAAATATCTATATAAATATATAGAAATACATATATATCGATATAGATTTTTATGGATATCTAGCTAAATATATGGATGTATGCATATATAGCTATATAGTTATGGAAGGCTAAAAAATGACGTACCCTGCGTATAATTTCTTCAGCCTATGATGCTTTTTATCTTTATTATTCTTAGTATCGCTATGAATGTCTTCTCAGGAGAAGGCTATAATACACCACAAGAGTTTTAAGCGAATCTTGCTAATTTTAGGTAAAAAAAAGAGTTCTGCACAGATTTGAAGACTGCAACGCTGTATTGTGGGTGCTCGCAGAAACCTACCAGCGCCTGTGCCTTGTCAGTGAATGTCACGTCGCAAAAACCAGTAGAAGGCCGCGTTGCAGGTGAAACCTTTTTCAGGTACAAGCAAGAATTTTAGCGCAGCTAACCAATCCCGTTATTTACATTTTGCTTGCCTGCCTGCCGTGGATTATTCTAGGCTTTTTTCCCAGCTCGCAGCATTGTATCCACTGATCGTCTGCTTGCGGTAGGTACAGTTGGAAGCAGCCAATATGATCAGACATAAGGCCTTGCCCATAAGCATTCCCCAACCTCCAAGAACTGAACCTACCTGCCTGAATTGTAAGTAGCTACCTTCATGTTCCCCATGAAACAACTGAGCGTACCTTTTTAAAAAAATGTCGGCAGCAGCAGCGACCAATGAGATTTTGTAGGCCACCGCTTTCCCCTTACTGGCTGAATAAAATAGCAGTTCGGTGGAACATCCAATTTATCTGGCTGCTGTGGCTTCTTGGGAAGACAGCCTAGTACATGTTTGCCAACTTCCAACTCCAATGGAGACTGACTGTAAATGGCAGCCGTGCTATAATATATATGGTTCCAAGCTGTACGTGTCATAATAGAGCCTTAATGACATCACAATGCAGCTTTAACTGTCAGACATCCAGGCTTATTGCATACAGTCTCTGTCTATCTATCTATCTATCTATCTATCTATCTGTCCCTGTGTATAGATAAATATCTATATAAATATATAGAAATACATATATATCGATATAGATTTTTATGGATATCTAGCTAAATATATGGATGTATGCATATATAGCTATATAGTTATGGAAGGCTAAAAAATGACGTACCCTGCGTATAATTTCTTCAGCCTATGATGCTTTTTATCTTTATTATTCTTAGTATCGCTATGAATGTCATCTCAGGAGAAGGCTATAATACACCACAAGAGTTTTAAGCGAATCTTGCTAATTTTAGGTAAAAAAAAGAGTTCTGCACAGATTTGAAGACTGCAACACTGTATTGTGGGTGCTCGCAGAAACCTACCAGCGCCTGTGCCTTGTCAGTGAATGTCACGTCGCAAAAACCAGTAGAAGGCCGCGTTGCAGGTGAAACCTTTTTCAGGTACAAGCAAGAATTTTAGCGCAGCTAACCAATCCCGTTATTTACATTTTGCTTGCCTGCCTGCCGTGGATTATTCTAGGCTTTTTTCCCAGCTCGCAGCATTGTATCCACTGATCGTCTGCTTGCGGTAGGTACAGTTGGAAGCAGCCAATATGATCAGACATAAGGCCTTGCCCTTAAGCATTCCCCAACCTCCAAGAACTGAACCTACCTGCCTGAATTGTAAGTAGCTACCTTAATGTTCTCCATGAAACAACTGAGCGTACCTTTTTAAAAAAATGTCGGCAGCAGCAGCGACCAATGAGATTTTGTAGGCCACCGCTTTCCCCTTACTGGCTGAATAAAATAGCAGTTCGGTGGAACATCCAATTTATCTGGCTGCTGTGGCTTCTTGGGAAGACAGCCTAGTACATGTTTGCCAACTTCCAACTCCAATGGAGACTGACTGTAAATGGCAGCCGTGCTATAATATATATGGTTCCAAGCTGTACGTGTCATAATAGAGCCTTAATGACATCACGATGCAGCTTTAACTGTCAGACATCCAGGCTTATTGCATACAGTCTCTGTCTATCTATCTATCTATCTATCTATCTATCTATCTATCTATCTGTCCCTGTGTATAGATAAATATCTATATAAATATATAGAAATACATATATATCGATATAGATTTTTATGGATATCTAGCTAAATATATGGATGTATGCATATATAGCTATATAGTTATGGAAGGCTAAAAAATGACGTACCCTGCGTATAATTTCTTCAGCCTATGATGCTTTTTATCTTTATTATTCTTAGTATCGCTATGAATGTCTTCTCAGGAGAAGGCTATAATACACCACAAGAGTTTTAAGCGAATCTTGCTAATTTTAGGTAAAAAAAAGAGTTCTGCACAGATTTGAAGACTGCAACGCTGTATTGTGGGTGCTCGCAGAAACCTACCAGCGCCTGTGCCTTGTCAGTGAATGTCACGTCGCAAAAACCAGTAGAAGGCCGCGTTGCAGGTGAAACCTTTTTCAGGTACAAGCAAGAATTTTAGCGCAGCTAACCAATCCCGTTATTTACATTTTGCTTGCCTGCCTGCCGTGGATTATTCTAGGCTTTTTTCCCAGCTCGCAGCATTGTATCCACTGATCGTCTGCTTGCGGTAGGTACAGTTGGAAGCAGCCAATATGATCAGACATAAGGCCTTGCCCATAAGCATTCCCCAACCTCCAAGAACTGAACCTACCTGCCTGAATTGTAAGTAGCTACCTTCATGTTCCCCATGAAACAACTGAGCGTACCTTTTTAAAGAAATGTCGGCAGCAGCAGCGACCAATGAGATTTTGTAGGCCACCGCCTTCCCCTTACTGGCTGAATAAAATAGCAGTTCGGTGGAACATCCAATTTATCTGGCTGCTGTGGCTTCTTGGGAAGACAGCCTAATACATGTTTGCCAACTTCCAACTCCAATGGAGACTGACTGTAAATGGCAGCCGTGCTATAATATATATGGTTCCAAGCTGTACGTGTCATAATAGAGCCTTAATGACATCACAATGCAGCTTTAACTGTCAGACATCCAGGCTTATTGCATACAGTCTCTGTCTATCTATCTATCTATCTATCTATCTATCTATCTATCTGTCCCTGTGTATAGATAAATATCTATATAAATATATAGAAATACATATATATCGATATAGATTTTTATGGATATCTAGCTAAATATATGGATGTATGCATATATAGCTATATAGTTATGGAAGGCTAAAAAATGACGTACCCTGCGTATAATTTCTTCAGCCTATGATGCTTTTTATCTTTATTATTCTTAGTATCGCTATGAATGTCATCTCAGGA
>NW_027102391.1:0-157977 GCF_035609145.1 Eleutherodactylus coqui
TGTTAGACGCGAATCGTGCTCTGATTCATGCTCTAGGCTGGGAGCACAAGCTTATTGCTTTTTCAAACACGGTCTACACCTCTCAGGTGCCGAGTTACAGGACGGTGAAAACAGTGAGTTTGTGTTAGACGCGAATCGTGCTCTGATTCATGCTCTAGGCTGGGAGCTAAAGTTTATTGCTTCTTCAAACACGGTCTACTCCTCTCAGGTGCCGAGTTACAGGACGGTGAAAACAGTGAGTTTGTGTTAGACGCGAATCGTGCTCTGATTCATGCTCTAGGCTGGGAGCGCAAGCTTTTTGCTTTTTCAAACACGGTCTACATCTCTCTGGTGCCGAGTTACAGAACGGTGAAAACAGTGAGTTTGTGTTAGACGCGAATCGTGCTCTGATTCATGCTCTAGGCTGGGAGCGCAAGCGTAATGCTTTTTCAAACACGGTCTACACCTCTCAGGTGCCGAGGTACAGGACGGTGAAAACAGTGAGTTTGTGTTAGACGCGAATCGTGCTGGTATTGATGCTCTAGGCTGGGAGCGCAAGCGTAATGCTTTTTCAAACACGGTCTACACCTCTCAGGTGCCGAGGTACAGGACGGTGAAAACAGTGAGTTTGTGTTAGACGCGAATCGTGCTCTGATTCATGCTCTAGGCTGGGAGCTAAAGCTTATTGCTTTTTCAAACACGGTCTACACCTCTCAGGTGCCGAGTTACAGGACGGTGAAAACAGTGAGTTTGTGTTAGACGCGAATCGTGCTCTGATTCATGCTCTAGGCTGGGAGCTAAAGCTTATTGCTTCTTCAAACACGGTCTACTCCTCTCAGGTGCCGAGTTACAGGACGGTGAAAACAGTGAGTTTGTGTTAGACGCGAATCGTGCTCTGATTCATGCTCTAGGCTGGGAGCGCAAGCTTTTTGCTTTTTCAAACACGGTCTACATCTCTCTGGTGCCGAGTTACAGAACGGTGAAAACAGTGAGTTTGTGTTAGACGCGAATCGTGCTCTGATTCATGCTCTAGGCTGGGAGCGCAAGCGTAATGCTTTTTCAAACACGGTCTACACCTCTCAGGTGCCGAGGTACAGGACGGTGAAAACAGTGAGTTTGTGTTAGACGCGAATCGTGCTCTGATTCATGCTCTAGGCTGGGAGCGCAAGCTTTTTGCTTTTTCAAACACGGTCTACATCTCTCTGGTGCCGAGTTACAGAACGGTGAAAACAGTGAGTTTGTGTTAGACGCGAATCGTGCTGGTATTGATGCTCTAGGCTGGGAGCGCAAGCTTATTGCTGTTTCAAACACGGTCTACACCTCTCAGGTGCCGAGTTACAGGACGGTGAAAACAGTGAGTTTGTGTTAGACGCGAATCGTGCTCTGATTCATGCTCTAGGCTGGGAGCGCAAGCTTATTGCTTTTTCAAACACGGTCTACACCTCTCAGGTGCCGAGTTACAGGACGGTGAAAACAGTGAGTTTGTGTTAGACGCGAATCGTGCTGGTATTGATGCTCTACGCTGGGAGCGCAAGCTTATTGCTGTTTCAAACACGGTCTACATCTCTCTGGTGCCGAGTTACAGAACGGTGAAAACAGTGAGTTTGTGTTAGACGCGAATCGTGCTCTGATTCATGCTCTAGGCTGGGAGCGCAAGCGTAATGCTTTTTCAAACACGGTCTACACCTCTCAGGTGCCGAGGTACAGGACGGTGAAAACAGTGAGTTTGTGTTAGACGCGAATCGTGCTCTGATTCATGCTCTAGGCTGGGAGCGCAAGCTTATTGCTTTTTCAAACACGGTCTACACCTCTCAGGTGCCGAGTTACAGGACGGTGAAAACAGTGAGTTTGTGTTAGACGCGAATCGTGCTATGATTCATGCTCTAGGCTGGGAGCGCAAGCTTATTGCTTTTTCAAACACGGTCTACATCTCTCAGGTGCCGAGTTACAGGACGGTGAAAACAGTGAGTTTGTGTTAGACGCGAATCGTGCTCTGATTCATGCTCTAGGCTGGGAGCGCAAGCTTTTTGCTTTTTCAAACACGGTCTACACCTCTCAGGTTCCGAGGTACAGGACGGTGAAAACAGTGAGTTTGTGTTAGACGCGAATCGTGCTGGTATTGATGCTCTAGGCTGGGAGCGCAAGCGTAATGCTTTTTCAAACACGGTCTACACCTCTCAGGTGCCGAGGTACAGGACGGTGAAAACAGTGAGTTTGTGTTAGACGCGAATCGTGCTCTGATTCATGCTCTAGGCTGGGAGCGCAAGCTTATTGCTTTCTCAAACACGGTCTACACCTCTCAGGTGCCGAGTTACAGGACGGTGAAAACAGTGAGTTTGTGTTAGACGCGAATCGTGCTCTGATTCATGCTCTAGGCTGGGAGCGCAAGCTTATTGCTTTTTCAAACACGGTCTACACCTCTCAGGTGCCGAGTTACAGGACGGTGAAAACAGTGAGTTTGTGTTAGACGCGAATCGTGCTCTGATTCATGCTCTAGGCTGGGAGCTAAAGCTTATTGCTTATTCACACACGGTCTACTCCTCTCAGGTGCCGAGTTACAGGACGGTGAAAACAGTGAGTTTGTGTTAGACGCGAATCGTGCTCAGATTCATGCTCTAGGCTGGGAGCGCAAGCTTTTTGCTTTTTCAAACACGGTCTACATCTCTCTGGTGCCGAGTTACAGAACGGTGAAAACAGTGAGTTTGTGTTAGACGCGAATCGTGCTCTGATTCATGCTCTAGGCTGGGAGCGCAAGCGTAATGCTTTTTCAAACACGGTCTACACCTCTCAGGTGCCGAGGTACAGGACGGTGAAAACAGTGAGTTTGTGTTAGACGCGAATCGTGCTCTGATTCATGCTCTAGGCTGGGAGCGCAAGCTTATTGCTTTCTCAAACACGGTCTACACCTCTCAGGTGCCGAGTTACAGGACGGTGAAAACAGTGAGTTTGTGTTAGACGCGAATCGTGCTCTGATTCATGCTCTAGGCTGGGAGCGCAAGCGTAATGCTTTTTCAAACACGGTCTACACCTCTCAGGTGCCGAGTTACAGGACGGTGAAAACAGTGAGTTTGTGTTAGACGCGAATCGTGCTCTGATTCATGCTCTAGGCTGGGAGCTAAAGCTTATTGCTTCTTCAAACACGGTCTACTCCTCTCAGGTGCCGAGTTACAGGACGGTGAAAACAGTGAGTTTGTGTTAGATGCGAATCGTGCTCTGATTCATGCTCTAGGCTGGGAGCGCAAGCTTATTGCTTTCTCAAACACGGTCTACACCTCTCAGGTGCCGAGTTACAGGACGGTGAAAACAGTGAGTTTGTGTTAGACGCGAATCGTGCTCTGATTCATGCTCTAGGCTGGGAGCGCAAGCTTATTGCTTTTTCAAACACGGTCTACACCTCTCAGGTGCCGAGTTACAGGACGGTGAAAACAGTGAGTTTGTGTTAGACGCGAATCGTGCTATGATTCATGCTCTAGGCTGGGAGCGCAAGCTTATTGCTTTTTCAAACACGGTCTACATCTCTCAGGTGCCGAGTTACAGGACGGTGAAAACAGTGAGTTTGTGTTAGACGCGAATCGTGCTCTGATTCATGCTCTAGGCTGGGAGCGCAAGCTTTTTGCTTTTTCAAACACGGTCTACACCTCTCAGGTGCCGAGGTACAGGACGGTGAAAACAGTGAGTTTGTGTTAGACGCGAATCGTGCTGGTATTGATGCTCTAGGCTGGGAGCGCAAGCGTAATGCTTTTTCAAACACGGTCTACACCTCTCAGGTGCCGAGGTACAGGACGGTGAAAACAGTGAGTTTGTGTTAGACGCGAATCGTGCTCTGATTCATGCTCTAGGCTGGGAGCGCAAGCTTATTGCTTTCTCAAACACGGTCTACACCTCTCAGGTGCCGAGTTACAGGACGGTGAAAACAGTGAGTTTGTGTTAGACGCGAATCGTGCTATGATTCATGCTCTAGGCTGGGAGCGCAAGCTTATTGCTTTTTCAAACACGGTCTACATCTCTCAGGTGCCGAGTTACAGGACGGTGAAAACAGTGAGTTTGTGTTAGACGCGAATCGTGCTCTGATTCATGCTCTAGGCTGGGAGCGCAAGCTTTTTGCTTTTTCAAACACGGTCTACACCTCTCAGGTGCCGAGGTACAGGACGGTGAAAACAGTGAGTTTGTGTTAGACGCGAATCGTGCTGGTATTGATGCTCTAGGCTGGGAGCGCAAGCGTAATGCTTTTTCAAACACGGTCTACACCTCTCAGGTGCCGAGGTACAGGACGGTGAAAACAGTGAGTTTGTGTTAGACGCGAATCGTGCTCTGATTCATGCTCTAGGCTGGGAGCGCAAGCTTATTGCTTTCTCAAACACGGTCTACACCTCTCAGGTGCCGAGTTACAGGACGGTGAAAACAGTGAGTTTGTGTTAGACGCGAATCGTGCTATGATTCATGCTCTAGGCTGGGAGCGCAAGCTTATTGCTTTTTCAAACACGGTCTACATCTTTCAGGTGCCGAGTTACAGGACAGTGAAAACAGTGAGTTTGTGTTAGACGCGAATCGTGCTATGATTCATGCTCTAGGCTGGGAGCTAAAGCTTATTGCTTTTTCAAACACGGTCGACATCTCTCAGGTGCCGAGTTACAGGACGGTGAAAACAGTGAGTTTGTGTTAGACGCGAATCGTGCTCTGATTCATGCTCTAGGCTGGGAGCGCAAGCTTATTGCTTTCTCAAACACGGTCTACACCTCTCAGGTGCCGAGTTACAGGACGGTGAAAACAGTGAGTTTGTGTTAGACGCGAATCGTCCTCTGATTCATGCTCTAGGCTGGGAGCGCAAGCTTATTGCTTTTTCAAACACGGTCTACACCTCTCAGGTGCCGAGTTACAGGACGGTGAAAACAGTGAGTTTGTGTTAGACGCGAATCGTGCTATGATTCATGCTCTAGGCTGGGAGCGCAAGCTTATTGCTTTTTCAAACACGGTCTACATCTCTCAGGTGCCGAGTTACAGGACGGTGAAAACAGTGAGTTTGTGTTAGACGCGAATCGTGCTCTGATTCATGCTCTAGGCTGGGAGCGCAAGCTTTTTGCTTTTTCAAACACGGTCTACACCTCTCAGGTGCCGAGGTACAGGACGGTGAAAACAGTGAGTTTGTGTTAGACGCGAATCGTGCTGGTATTGATGCTCTAGGCTGGGAGCGCAAGCTTATTGCTGTTTCAAACACGGTCTGCACCTCTCAGGTGCCGAGTTACAGGACGGTGAAAACAGTGAGTTTGTGTTAGACGCGAATCGTGCTCTGATTCATGCTCTAGGCTGGGAGCGCAAGCTTATTGCTTTTTCAAACACGGTCTACACCTCTCAGGTGCCGAGTTACAGGACGGTGAAAACAGTGAGTTTATGTTAGACGCGAATCGTGCTTGGATTCATGCTCTAGGCTGGGAGCGCAAGCGTAATGCTTTTTCAAACACGGTCTACACCTCTCAGGTGCCGAGGTACAGGACGGTGAAAACAGTGAGTTTGTGTTAGACGCGAATCGTGCTCTGATTCATGCTCTAGGCTGGAAGCTAAAGCTTATTGCTTTTTCAAACACGGTCTACACCTCTCAGGTGCCGAGTTACAGGACGCTGAAAACAGTGAGTTTGTGTTAGACGCGAATCGTGCTCTGATTCATGCTCTAGGCTGGGAGCTAAAGCTTATTGGTTTTTCAAACACGGTCTACTCCTCTCAGGTGCCGAGTTACCGGACGGTGAAAACAGTGAGTTTGTGTTAGACGCGAATCGTGCTCTGATTCATGCTCTAGGCTGGGAGCGCAAGCTTATTGCTTTTTCAAACACGGTCTACACCTCTCAGGTGCCGAGGTACAGGACGGTGAAAACAGTGAGTTTGTGTTAGACGCGAATCGTGCTCTGATTCATGCTCTAGGCTGGGAGCGCAAGCTTATTGCTTTTTCAAACACGGTCTACACCTCTCAGGTGCCGAGGTACAGGACGGTGAAAACAGTGAGTTTGTGTTAGACGCGAATCGTGCTCTGATTCATGCTTTAGGCTGGGAGCTAAAGCTTATTGCTTCTTCAAACACGGTCTACTCCTCTCAGGTGCCGAGTTACAGGACGGTGAAAACAGTGAGTTTGTGTTAGACGCGAATCGTGCTCTGATTCATGCTCTAGACTGGGAGCGCAAGCTTTGTGCTTTTTCAAACACGGTCTACATCTCTCTGGTGCCGAGTTACAGAGCGGTGAAAACAGTGAGTTTGTGTTAGACGCGAATCGTGCTCTGATTCATGCTCTAGGCTGGGAGCGCAAGCGTAATGCTTTTTCAAACACGGTCTACACCTCTCAGGTGCCGAGGTACAGGACGGTGAAAACAGTGAGTTTGTGTTAGACGCGAATCGTGCTGGTATTGATGCTCTAGGCTGGGAGCGCAAGCGTAATGCTTTTTCAAACACGGTCTACACCTCTCAGGTGCCGAGGTACAGGACGGTGAAAACAGTGAGTTTGTGTTAGACGCGAATCGTGCTCTGATTCATGCTCTAGGCTGGGAGCGCAAGCGTAATGCTTTTTCAAACACGGTCTACACCTCTCAGGTGCCGAGGTACAGGACGGTGAAAACAGTGAGTTTGTGTTAGACGCGAATCGTGCTGGTATTGATGCTCTAGGCTGGGAGCGCAAGCGTAATGCTTTTTCAAACACGGTCTACACCTCTCAGGTGCCGAGGTACAGGACGGTGAAAACAGTGAGTTTGTGTTAGACGCGAATCGTGCTCTGATTCATGCTCTAGGCTGGGAGCGCAAGCGTAATGCTTTTTCAAACACGGTCTACACCTCTCAGGTGCCGAGGTACAGGACGGTGAAAACAGTGAGTTTGTGTTAGACGCGAATCGTGCTGGTATTGATGCTCTAGGCTGGGAGCGCAAGCGTAATGCTTTTTCAAACACGGTCTACACCTCTCAGGTGCCGAGGTACAGGACGGTGAAAACAGTGAGTTTGTGTTAGACGCGAATCGTGCTGGTATTGATGCTCTAGGCTGGGAGCGCAAGCTTATTGCTGTTTCAAACACGGTCTGCACCTCTCAGGTGCCGAGTTACAGGACGGTGAAAACAGTGAGTTTGTGTTAGACGCGAATCGTGCTCTGATTCATGCTCTAGGCTGGGAGCGCAAGCTTATTGCTTTTTCAAACACGGTCTACACCTCTCAGGTGCCGAGTTACAGGACGGTGAAAACAGTGAGTTTATGTTAGACGCGAATCGTGCTTGGATTCATGCTCTAGGCTGGGAGCGCAAGCGTAATGCTTTTTCAAACACGGTCTACACCTCTCAGGTGCCGAGGTACAGGACGGTGAAAACAGTGAGTTTGTGTTAGACGCGAATCGTGCTCTGATTCATGCTCTAGGCTGGAAGCTAAAGCTTATTGCTTTTTCAAACACGGTCTACACCTCTCAGGTGCCGAGTTACAGGACGCTGAAAACAGTGAGTTTGTGTTAGACGCGAATCGTGCTCTGATTCATGCTCTAGGCTGGGAGCTAAAGCTTATTGGTTTTTCAAACACGGTCTACTCCTCTCAGGTGCCGAGTTACCGGACGGTGAAAACAGTGAGTTTGTGTTAGACGCGAATCGTGCTCTGATTCATGCTCTAGGCTGGGAGCGCAAGCTTATTGCTTTTTCAAACACGGTCTACACCTCTCAGGTGCCGAGGTACAGGACGGTGAAAACAGTGAGTTTGTGTTAGACGCGAATCGTGCTCTGATTCATGCTCTAGGCTGGGAGCGCAAGCTTATTGCTTTTTCAAACACGGTCTACACCTCTCAGGTGCCGAGGTACAGGACGGTGAAAACAGTGAGTTTGTGTTAGACGCGAATCGTGCTCTGATTCATGCTTTAGGCTGGGAGCTAAAGCTTATTGCTTCTTCAAACACGGTCTACTCCTCTCAGGTGCCGAGTTACAGGACGGTGAAAACAGTGAGTTTGTGTTAGACGCGAATCGTGCTCTGATTCATGCTCTAGACTGGGAGCGCAAGCTTTGTGCTTTTTCAAACACGGTCTACATCTCTCTGGTGCCGAGTTACAGAGCGGTGAAAACAGTGAGTTTGTGTTAGACGCGAATCGTGCTCTGATTCATGCTCTAGGCTGGGAGCGCAAGCGTAATGCTTTTTCAAACACGGTCTACACCTCTCAGGTGCCGAGGTACAGGACGGTGAAAACAGTGAGTTTGTGTTAGACGCGAATCGTGCTGGTATTGATGCTCTAGGCTGGGAGCGCAAGCGTAATGCTTTTTCAAACACGGTCTACACCTCTCAGGTGCCGAGGTACAGGACGGTGAAAACAGTGAGTTTGTGTTAGACGCGAATCGTGCTCTGATTCATGCTCTAGGCTGGGAGCTAAAGCTTATTGCTTTTTCAAACACGGTCTACACCTCTCAGGTGCCGAGTTACAGGACGGTGAAAACAGTGAGTTTGTGTTAGACGCGAATCGTGCTCTGATTCATGCTCTAGGCTGGGAGCTAAAGCTTATTGGTTTTTCAAACACGGTCTACTCCTCTCAGGTGCCGAGTTACAGGACGGTGAAAACAGTGAGTTTGTGTTAGACGCGAATCGTGCTCTGATTCATGCTCTAGGCTGGGAGCGCAAGCTTATTGCTTTTTCAAACACGGTCTACACCTCTCAGGTGCCGAGGTACAGGACGGTGAAAACAGTGAGTTTGTGTTAGACGCGAATCGTGCTCTGATTCATGCTCTAGGCTGGGAGCGCAAGCTTATTGCTTTTTCAAACACGGTCTACACCTCTCAGGTGCCGAGTTACAGGACGGTGAAAACAGTGAGTTTGTGTTAGACGCGAATCGTGCTCTGATTCATGCTCTAGGCTGGGAGCTAAAGCTTATTGCTTCTTCAAACACGGTCTACTCCTCTCAGGTGCCGAGTTACAGGACGGTGAAAACAGTGAGTTTGTGTTAGACGCGAATCGTGCTCTGATTCATGCTCTAGGCTGGGAGCGCAAGCTTTTTGCTTTTTCAAACACGGTCTACATCTCTCTGGTGCCGAGTTACAGAACGGTGAAAACAGTGAGTTTGTGTTAGACGCGAATCGTGCTCTGATTCATGCTCTAGGCTGGGAGCGCAAGCGTAATGCTTTTTCAAACACGGTCTACACCTCTCAGGTGCCGAGGTACAGGACGGTGAAAACAGTGAGTTTGTGTTAGACGCGAATCGTGCTCTGATTCATGCTCTAGGCTGGGAGCGCAAGCTTATTGCTTTTTCAAACACGGTCTACACCTCTCAGGTGCCGAGTTACAGGACGGTGAAAACAGTGAGTTTGTGTTAGACGCGAATCGTGCTCTGATTCATGCTCTAGGCTGGGAGCGCAAGCGTAATGCTTTTTCAAACACGGTCTACACCTCTCAGGTGCCGAGTTACAGGACGGTGAAAACAGTGAGTTTGTGTTAGACGCGAATCGTGCTCTGATTCATGCTCTAGGCTGGGAGCTAAAGCTTATTGCTTCTTCAAACACGGTCTACTCCTCTCAGGTGCCGAGTTACAGGACGGTGAAAACAGTGAGTTTGTGTTAGACGCGAATCGTGCTCTGATTCATGCTCTAGGCTGGGAGCGCAAGCTTATTGCTTTCTCAAACACGGTCTACACCTCTCAGGTGCCGAGTTACAGGACGGTGAAAACAGTGAGTTTGTGTTAGACGCGAATCGTGCTCTGATTCATGCTCTAGGCTGGGAGCGCAAGCTTATTGCTTTTTCAAACACGGTCTACACCTCTCAGGTGCCGAGTTACAGGACGGTGAAAACAGTGAGTTTGTGTTAGACGCGAATCGTGCTATGATTCATGCTCTAGGCTGGGAGCGCAAGCTTATTGCTTTTTCAAATACGGTCTACATCTCTCAGGTGCCGAGTTACAGGACGGTGAAAACAGTGAGTTTGTGTTAGACGCGAATCGTGCTCTGATTCATGCTCTAGGCTGGGAGCGCAAGCTTTTTGCTTTTTCAAACACGGTCTACACCTCTCAGGTGCCGAGGTACAGGACGGTGAAAACAGTGAGTTTGTGTTAGACGCGAATCGTGCTGGTATTGATGCTCTAGGCTGGGAGCGCAAGCTTATTGCTGTTTCAAACACGGTCTACACCTCTCAGGTGCCGAGTTACAGGACGGTGAAAACAGTGAGTTTGTGTTAGACGCGAATCGTGCTCTGATTCATGCTCTAGGCTGGGAGCGCAAGCTTATTGCTTTTTCAAACACGGTCTACACCTCTCAGGTGCCGAGGTACAGGACGGTGAAAACAGTGAGTTTGTGTTAGACGCGAATCGTGCTCTGATTCATGCTCTAGGCTGGGAGCGCAAGCTTATTGCTTTTTCAAACACGGTCTACACCTCTCAGGTGCCGAGTTACAGGACGGTGAAAACAGTGAGTTTGTGTTAGACGCGAATCGTGCTCTGATTCATGCTCTAGGCTGGGAGCTAAAGTTTATTGCTTCTTCAAACACGGTCTACTCCTCTCAGGTGCCGAGTTACAGGACGGTGAAAACAGTGAGTTTGTGTTAGACGCGAATCGTGCTCTGATTCATGCTCTAGGCTGGGAGCGCAAGCTTTTTGCTTTTTCAAACACGGTCTACATCTCTCTGGTGCCGAGTTACAGAACGGTGAAAACAGTGAGTTTGTGTTAGACGCGAATCGTGCTCTGATTCATGCTCTAGGCTGGGAGCGCAAGCGTAATGCTTTTTCAAACACGGTCTACACCTCTCAGGTGCCGAGGTACAGGACGGTGAAAACAGTGAGTTTGTGTTAGACGCGAATCGTGCTGGTATTGATGCTCTAGGCTGGGAGCGCAAGCGTAATGCTTTTTCAAACACGGTCTACACCTCTCAGGTGCCGAGGTACAGGACGGTGAAAACAGTGAGTTTGTGTTAGACGCGAATCGTGCTCTGATTCATGCTCTAGGCTGGGAGCTAAAGCTTATTGCTTTTTCAAACACGGTCTACACCTCTCAGGTGCCGAGTTACAGGACGGTGAAAACAGTGAGTTTGTGTTAGACGCGAATCGTGCTCTGATTCATGCTCTAGGCTGGGAGCTAAAGCTTATTGCTTCTTCAAACACGGTCTACTCCTCTCAGGTGCCGAGTTACAGGACGGTGAAAACAGTGAGTTTGTGTTAGACGCGAATCGTGCTCTGATTCATGCTCTAGGCTGGGAGCGCAAGCTTTTTGCTTTTTCAAACACGGTCTACATCTCTCTGGTGCCGAGTTACAGAACGGTGAAAACAGTGAGTTTGTGTTAGACGCGAATCGTGCTCTGATTCATGCTCTAGGCTGGGAGCGCAAGCGTAATGCTTTTTCAAACACGGTCTACACCTCTCAGGTGCCGAGGTACAGGACGGTGAAAACAGTGAGTTTGTGTTAGACGCGAATCGTGCTCTGATTCATGCTCTAGGCTGGGAGCGCAAGCTTTTTGCTTTTTCAAACACGGTCTACATCTCTCTGGTGCCGAGTTACAGAACGGTGAAAACAGTGAGTTTGTGTTAGACGCGAATCGTGCTGGTATTGATGCTCTAGGCTGGGAGCGCAAGCTTATTGCTGTTTCAAACACGGTCTACACCTCTCAGGTGCCGAGTTACAGGACGGTGAAAACAGTGAGTTTGTGTTAGACGCGAATCGTGCTCTGATTCATGCTCTAGGCTGGGAGCGCAAGCTTATTGCTTTTTCAAACACGGTCTACACCTCTCAGGTGCCGAGTTACAGGACGGTGAAAACAGTGAGTTTGTGTTAGACGCGAATCGTGCTGGTATTGATGCTCTACGCTGGGAGCGCAAGCTTATTGCTGTTTCAAACACGGTCTACATCTCTCTGGTGCCGAGTTACAGAACGGTGAAAACAGTGAGTTTGTGTTAGACGCGAATCGTGCTCTGATTCATGCTCTAGGCTGGGAGCGCAAGCGTAATGCTTTTTCAAACACGGTCTACACCTCTCAGGTGCCGAGGTACAGGACGGTGAAAACAGTGAGTTTGTGTTAGACGCGAATCGTGCTCTGATTCATGCTCTAGGCTGGGAGCGCAAGCTTATTGCTTTTTCAAACACGGTCTACACCTCTCAGGTGCCGAGTTACAGGACGGTGAAAACAGTGAGTTTGTGTTAGACGCGAATCGTGCTATGATTCATGCTCTAGGCTGGGAGCGCAAGCTTATTGCTTTTTCAAACACGGTCTACATCTCTCAGGTGCCGAGTTACAGGACGGTGAAAACAGTGAGTTTGTGTTAGACGCGAATCGTGCTCTGATTCATGCTCTAGGCTGGGAGCGCAAGCTTTTTGCTTTTTCAAACACGGTCTACACCTCTCAGGTGCCGAGGTACAGGACGGTGAAAACAGTGAGTTTGTGTTAGACGCGAATCGTGCTGGTATTGATGCTCTAGGCTGGGAGCGCAAGCGTAATGCTTTTTCAAACACGGTCTACACCTCTCAGGTGCCGAGGTACAGGACGGTGAAAACAGTGAGTTTGTGTTAGACGCGAATCGTGCTCTGATTCATGCTCTAGGCTGGGAGCGCAAGCTTATTGCTTTCTCAAACACGGTCTACACCTCTCAGGTGCCGAGTTACAGGACGGTGAAAACAGTGAGTTTGTGTTAGACGCGAATCGTGCTCTGATTCATGCTCTAGGCTGGGAGCGCAAGCTTATTGCTTTTTCAAACACGGTCTACACCTCTCAGGTGCCGAGTTACAGGACGGTGAAAACAGTGAGTTTGTGTTAGACGCGAATCGTGCTCTGATTCATGCTCTAGGCTGGGAGCTAAAGCTTATTGCTTATTCACACACGGTCTACTCCTCTCAGGTGCCGAGTTACAGGACGGTGAAAACAGTGAGTTTGTGTTAGACGCGAATCGTGCTCAGATTCATGCTCTAGGCTGGGAGCGCAAGCTTTTTGCTTTTTCAAACACGGTCTACATCTCTCTGGTGCCGAGTTACAGAACGGTGAAAACAGTGAGTTTGTGTTAGACGCGAATCGTGCTCTGATTCATGCTCTAGGCTGGGAGCGCAAGCGTAATGCTTTTTCAAACACGGTCTACACCTCTCAGGTGCCGAGGTACAGGACGGTGAAAACAGTGAGTTTGTGTTAGACGCGAATCGTGCTCTGATTCATGCTCTAGGCTGGGAGCGCAAGCTTATTGCTTTTTTAAACACGGTCTACACCTCTCAGGTGCCGAGTTACAGGACGGTGAAAACAGTGAGTTTGTGTTAGACGCGAATCGTGCTCTGATTCATGCTCTAGGCTGGGAGCGCAAGCGTAATGCTTTTTCAAACACGGTCTACACCTCTCAGGTGCCGAGTTACAGGACGGTGAAAACAGTGAGTTTGTGTTAGACGCGAATCGTGCTCTGATTCATGCTCTAGGCTGGGAGCTAAAGCTTATTGCTTCTTCAAACACGGTCTACTCCTCTCAGGTGCCGAGTTACAGGACGGTGAAAACAGTGAGTTTGTGTTAGACGCGAATCGTGCTCTGATTCATGCTCTAGGCTGGGAGCGCAAGCTTATTGCTTTCTCAAACACGGTCTACACCTCTCAGGTGCCGAGTTACAGGACGGTGAAAACAGTGAGTTTGTGTTAGACGCGAATCGTGCTCTGATTCATGCTCTAGGCTGGGAGCGCAAGCTTATTGCTTTTTCAAACACGGTCTACACCTCTCAGGTGCCGAGTTACAGGACGGTGAAAACAGTGAGTTTGTGTTAGACGCGAATCGTGCTATGATTCATGCTCTAGGCTGGGAGCGCAAGCTTATTGCTTTTTCAAACACGGTCTACATCTCTCAGGTGCCGAGTTACAGGACGGTGAAAACAGTGAGTTTGTGTTAGACGCGAATCGTGCTCTGATTCATGCTCTAGGCTGGGAGCGCAAGCTTTTTGCTTTTTCAAACACGGTCTACACCTCTCAGGTGCCGAGGTACAGGACGGTGAAAACAGTGAGTTTGTGTTAGACGCGAATCGTGCTGGTATTGATGCTCTAGGCTGGGAGCGCAAGCGTAATGCTTTTTCAAACACGGTCTACACCTCTCAGGTGCCGAGGTACAGGACGGTGAAAACAGTGAGTTTGTGTTAGACGCGAATCGTGCTCTGATTCATGCTCTAGGCTGGGAGCGCAAGCTTATTGCTTTCTCAAACACGGTCTACACCTCTCAGGTGCCGAGTTACAGGACGGTGAAAACAGTGAGTTTGTGTTAGACGCGAATCGTGCTATGATTCATGCTCTAGGCTGGGAGCGCAAGCTTATTGCTTTTTCAAACACGGTCTACATCTCTCAGGTGCCGAGTTACAGGACGGTGAAAACAGTGAGTTTGTGTTAGACGCGAATCGTGCTCTGATTCATGCTCTAGGCTGGGAGCGCAAGCTTTTTGCTTTTTCAAACACGGTCTACACCTCTCAGGTGCCGAGGTACAGGACGGTGAAAACAGTGAGTTTGTGTTAGACGCGAATCGTGCTGGTATTGATGCTCTAGGCTGGGAGCGCAAGCGTAATGCTTTTTCAAACACGGTCTACACCTCTCAGGTGCCGAGGTACAGGACGGTGAAAACAGTGAGTTTGTGTTAGACGCGAATCGTGCTCTGATTCATGCTCTAGGCTGGGAGCGCAAGCTTATTGCTTTCTCAAACACGGTCTACACCTCTCAGGTGCCGAGTTACAGGACGGTGAAAACAGTGAGTTTGTGTTAGACGCGAATCGTGCTATGATTCATGCTCTAGGCTGGGAGCGCAAGCTTATTGCTTTTTCAAACACGGTCTACATCTTTCAGGTGCCGAGTTACAGGACAGTGAAAACAGTGAGTTTGTGTTAGACGCGAATCGTGCTATGATTCATGCTCTAGGCTGGGAGCTAAAGCTTATTGCTTTTTCAAACACGGTCGACATCTCTCAGGTGCCGAGTTACAGGACGGTGAAAACAGTGAGTTTGTGTTAGACGCGAATCGTGCTCTGATTCATGCTCTAGGCTGGGAGCGCAAGCTTATTGCTTTCTCAAACACGGTCTACACCTCTCAGGTGCCGAGTTACAGGACGGTGAAAACAGTGAGTTTGTGTTAGACGCGAATCGTCCTCTGATTCATGCTCTAGGCTGGGAGCGCAAGCTTATTGCTTTTTCAAACACGGTCTACACCTCTCAGGTGCCGAGTTACAGGACGGTGAAAACAGTGAGTTTGTGTTAGACGCGAATCGTGCTATGATTCATGCTCTAGGCTGGGAGCGCAAGCTTATTGCTTTTTCAAACACGGTCTACATCTCTCAGGTGCCGAGTTACAGGACGGTGAAAACAGTGAGTTTGTGTTAGACGCGAATCGTGCTCTGATTCATGCTCTAGGCTGGGAGCGCAAGCTTTTTGCTTTTTCAAACACGGTCTACACCTCTCAGGTGCCGAGGTACAGGACGGTGAAAACAGTGAGTTTGTGTTAGACGCGAATCGTGCTGGTATTGATGCTCTAGGCTGGGAGCGCAAGCTTATTGCTGTTTCAAACACGGTCTGCACCTCTCAGGTGCCGAGTTACAGGACGGTGAAAACAGTGAGTTTGTGTTAGACGCGAATCGTGCTCTGATTCATGCTCTAGGCTGGGAGCGCAAGCTTATTGCTTTTTCAAACACGGTCTACACCTCTCAGGTGCCGAGTTACAGGACGGTGAAAACAGTGAGTTTATGTTAGACGCGAATCGTGCTTGGATTCATGCTCTAGGCTGGGAGCGCAAGCGTAATGCTTTTTCAAACACGGTCTACACCTCTCAGGTGCCGAGGTACAGGACGGTGAAAACAGTGAGTTTGTGTTAGACGCGAATCTTGCTCTGATTCATGCTCTAGGCTGGAAGCTAAAGCTTATTGCTTTTTCAAACACGGTCTACACCTCTCAGGTGCCGAGTTACAGGACGGTGAAAACAGTGAGTTTGTGTTAGACGCGAATCGTGCTCTGATTCATGCTCTAGGCTGGGAGCTAAAGCTTATTGGTTTTTCAAACACGGTCTACTCCTCTCAGGTGCCGAGTTACCGGACGGTGAAAACAGTGAGTTTGTGTTAGACGCGAATCGTGCTCTGATTCATGCTCTAGGCTGGGAGCGCAAGCTTATTGCTTTTTCAAACACGGTCTACACCTCTCAGGTGCCGAGGTACAGGACGGTGAAAACAGTGAGTTTGTGTTAGACGCGAATCGTGCTCTGATTCATGCTCTAGGCTGGGAGCGCAAGCTTATTGCTTTTTCAAACACGGTCTACACCTCTCAGGTGCCGAGGTACAGGACGGTGAAAACAGTGAGTTTGTGTTAGACGCGAATCGTGCTCTGATTCATGCTTTAGGCTGGGAGCTAAAGCTTATTGCTTCTTCAAACACGGTCTACTCCTCTCAGGTGCCGAGTTACAGGACGGTGAAAACAGTGAGTTTGTGTTAGACGCGAATCGTGCTCTGATTCATGCTCTAGACTGGGAGCGCAAGCTTTGTGCTTTTTCAAACACGGTCTACATCTCTCTGGTGCCGAGTTACAGAGCGGTGAAAACAGTGAGTTTGTGTTAGACGCGAATCGTGCTCTGATTCATGCTCTAGGCTGGGAGCGCAAGCGTAATGCTTTTTCAAACACGGTCTACACCTCTCAGGTGCCGAGGTACAGGACGGTGAAAACAGTGAGTTTGTGTTAGACGCGAATCGTGCTGGTATTGATGCTCTAGGCTGGGAGCGCAAGCGTAATGCTTTTTCAAACACGGTCTACACCTCTCAGGTGCCGAGGTACAGGACGGTGAAAACAGTGAGTTTGTGTTAGACGCGAATCGTGCTCTGATTCATGCTCTAGGCTGGGAGCTAAAGCTTATTGCTTTTTCAAACACGGTCTACACCTCTCAGGTGCCGAGTTACAGGACGGTGAAAACAGTGAGTTTGTGTTAGACGCGAATCGTGCTCTGATTCATGCTCTAGGCTGGGAGCTAAAGCTTATTGGTTTTTCAAACACGGTCTACTCCTCTCAGGTGCCGAGTTACAGGACGGTGAAAACAGTGAGTTTGTGTTAGACGCGAATCGTGCTCTGATTCATGCTCTAGGCTGGGAGCGCAAGCTTATTGCTTTTTCAAACACGGTCTACACCTCTCAGGTGCCGAGGTACAGGACGGTGAAAACAGTGAGTTTGTGTTAGACGCGAATCGTGCTCTGATTCATGCTCTAGGCTGGGAGCGCAAGCTTATTGCTTTTTCAAACACGGTCTACACCTCTCAGGTGCCGAGTTACAGGACGGTGAAAACAGTGAGTTTGTGTTAGACGCGAATCGTGCTCTGATTCATGCTCTAGGCTGGGAGCTAAAGCTTATTGCTTCTTCAAACACGGTCTACTCCTCTCAGGTGCCGAGTTACAGGACGGTGAAAACAGTGAGTTTGTGTTAGACGCGAATCGTGCTCTGATTCATGCTCTAGGCTGGGAGCGCAAGCTTTTTGCTTTTTCAAACACGGTCTACATCTCTCTGGTGCCGAGTTACAGAACGGTGAAAACAGTGAGTTTGTGTTAGACGCGAATCGTGCTCTGATTCATGCTCTAGGCTGGGAGCGCAAGCGTAATGCTTTTTCAAACACGGTCTACACCTCTCAGGTGCCGAGGTACAGGACGGTGAAAACAGTGAGTTTGTGTTAGACGCGAATCGTGCTCTGATTCATGCTCTAGGCTGGGAGCGCAAGCTTATTGCTTTTTCAAACACGGTCTACACCTCTCAGGTGCCGAGTTACAGGACGGTGAAAACAGTGAGTTTGTGTTAGACGCGAATCGTGCTCTGATTCATGCTCTAGGCTGGGAGCGCAAGCGTAATGCTTTTTCAAACACGGTCTACACCTCTCAGGTGCCGAGTTACAGGACGGTGAAAACAGTGAGTTTGTGTTAGACGCGAATCGTGCTCTGATTCATGCTCTAGGCTGGGAGCTAAAGCTTATTGCTTCTTCAAACACGGTCTACTCCTCTCAGGTGCCGAGTTACAGGACGGTGAAAACAGTGAGTTTGTGTTAGACGCGAATCGTGCTCTGATTCATGCTCTAGGCTGGGAGCGCAAGCTTATTGCTTTCTCAAACACGGTCTACACCTCTCAGGTGCCGAGTTACAGGACGGTGAAAACAGTGAGTTTGTGTTAGACGCGAATCGTGCTCTGATTCATGCTCTAGGCTGGGAGCGCAAGCTTATTGCTTTTTCAAACACGGTCTACACCTCTCAGGTGCCGAGTTACAGGACGGTGAAAACAGTGAGTTTGTGTTAGACGCGAATCGTGCTATGATTCATGCTCTAGGCTGGGAGCGCAAGCTTATTGCTTTTTCAAATACGGTCTACATCTCTCAGGTGCCGAGTTACAGGACGGTGAAAACAGTGAGTTTGTGTTAGACGCGAATCGTGCTCTGATTCATGCTCTAGGCTGGGAGCGCAAGCTTTTTGCTTTTTCAAACACGGTCTACACCTCTCAGGTGCCGAGGTACAGGACGGTGAAAACAGTGAGTTTGTGTTAGACGCGAATCGTGCTGGTATTGATGCTCTAGGCTGGGAGCGCAAGCTTATTGCTGTTTCAAACACGGTCTACACCTCTCAGGTGCCGAGTTACAGGACGGTGAAAACAGTGAGTTTGTGTTAGACGCGAATCGTGCTCTGATTCATGCTCTAGGCTGGGAGCGCAAGCTTTTTGCTTTTTCAAACACGGTCTACATCTCTCTGGTGCCGAGTTACCGAACGGTGAAAACAGTGAGTTTGTGTTAGACGCGAATCGTGCTCTGATTCATGCTCTAGGCTGGGAGCGCAAGCGTAATGCTTTTTCAAACACGGTCTACACCTCTCAGGTGCCGAGGTACAGGACGGTGAAAACAGTGAGTTTGTGTTAGACGCGAATCGTGCTCTGATTCATGCTCTAGGCTGGGAGCGCAAGCTTATTGCTTTTTCAAACACGGTCTACACCTCTCAGGTGCCGAGTTACAGGACGGTGAAAACAGTGAGTTTGTGTTAGACGCGAATCGTGCTCTGATTCATGCTCTAGGCTGGGAGCTAAAGTTTATTGCTTCTTCAAACACGGTCTACTCCTCTCAGGTGCCGAGTTACAGGACGGTGAAAACAGTGAGTTTGTGTTAGACGCGAATCGTGCTCTGATTCATGCTCTAGGCTGGGAGCGCAAGCTTTTTGCTTTTTCAAACACGGTCTACATCTCTCTGGTGCCGAGTTACAGAACGGTGAAAACAGTGAGTTTGTGTTAGACGCGAATCGTGCTCTGATTCATGCTCTAGGCTGGGAGCGCAAGCGTAATGCTTTTTCAAACACGGTCTACACCTCTCAGGTGCCGAGGTACAGGACGGTGAAAACAGTGAGTTTGTGTTAGACGCGAATCGTGCTGGTATTGATGCTCTAGGCTGGGAGCGCAAGCGTAATGCTTTTTCAAACACGGTCTACACCTCTCAGGTGCCGAGGTACAGGACGGTGAAAACAGTGAGTTTGTGTTAGACGCGAATCGTGCTCTGATTCATGCTCTAGGCTGGGAGCTAAAGCTTATTGCTTTTTCAAACACGGTCTACACCTCTCAGGTGCCGAGTTACAGGACGGTGAAAACAGTGAGTTTGTGTTAGACGCGAATCGTGCTCTGATTCATGCTCTAGGCTGGGAGCTAAAGCTTATTGCTTCTTCAAACACGGTCTACTCCTCTCAGGTGCCGAGTTACAGGACGGTGAAAACAGTGAGTTTGTGTTAGACGCGAATCGTGCTCTGATTCATGCTCTAGGCTGGGAGCGCAAGCTTTTTGCTTTTTCAAACACGGTCTACATCTCTCTGGTGCCGAGTTACCGAACGGTGAAAACAGTGAGTTTGTGTTAGACGCGAATCGTGCTCTGATTCATGCTCTAGGCTGGGAGCGCAAGCGTAATGCTTTTTCAAACACGGTCTACACCTCTCAGGTGCCGAGGTACAGGACGGTGAAAACAGTGAGTTTGTGTTAGACGCGAATCGTGCTGGTATTGATGCTCTAGGCTGGGAGCGCAAGCGTAATGCTTTTTCAAACACGGTCTACACCTCTCAGGTGCCGAGGTACAGGACGGTGAAAACAGTGAGTTTGTGTTAGACGCGAATCGTGCTCTGATTCATGCTCTAGGCTGGGAGCGCAAGCTTATTGCTTTCTCAAACACGGTCTACACCTCTCAGGTGCCGAGTTACAGGACGGTGAAAACAGTGAGTTTGTGTTAGACGCGAATCGTGCTATGATTCATGCTCTAGGCTGGGAGCGCAAGCTTATTGCTTTTTCAAACACGGTCTACATCTCTCAGGTGCCGAGTTACAGGACGGTGAAAACAGTGAGTTTGTGTTAGACGCGAATCGTGCTCTGATTCATGCTCTAGGCTGGGAGCGCAAGCTTTTTGCTTTTTCAAACACGGTCTACACCTCTCAGGTGCCGAGGTACAGGACGGTGAAAACAGTGAGTTTGTGTTAGACGCGAATCGTGCTGGTATTGATGCTCTAGGCTGGGAGCGCAAGCGTAATGCTTTTTCAAACACGGTCTACACCTCTCAGGTGCCGAGGTACAGGACGGTGAAAACAGTGAGTTTGTGTTAGACGCGAATCGTGCTCTGATTCATGCTCTAGGCTGGGAGCGCAAGCTTATTGCTTTCTCAAACACGGTCTACACCTCTCAGGTGCCGAGTTACAGGACGGTGAAAACAGTGAGTTTGTGTTAGACGCGAATCGTGCTATGATTCATGCTCTAGGCTGGGAGCGCAAGCTTATTGCTTTTTCAAACACGGTCTACATCTTTCAGGTGCCGAGTTACAGGACGGTGAAAACAGTGAGTTTGTGTTAGACGCGAATCGTGCTATGATTCATGCTCTAGGCTGGGAGCTAAAGCTTATTGCTTTTTCAAACACGGTCGACATCTCTCAGGTGCCGAGTTACAGGACGGTGAAAACAGTGAGTTTGTGTTAGACGCGAATCGTGCTCTGATTCATGCTCTAGGCTGGGAGCGCAAGCTTATTGCTTTCTCAAACACGGTCTACACCTCTCAGGTGCCGAGTTACAGGACGGTGAAAACAGTGAGTTTGTGTTAGACGCGAATCGTCCTCTGATTCATGCTCTAGGCTGGGAGCGCAAGCTTATTGCTTTTTCAAACACGGTCTACACCTCTCAGGTGCCGAGTTACAGGACGGTGAAAACAGTGAGTTTGTGTTAGACGCGAATCGTGCTATGATTCATGCTCTAGGCAGGGAGCGCAAGCTTATTGCTTTTTCAAACACGGTCTACATCTCTCAGGTGCCGAGTTACAGGACGGTGAAAACAGTGAGTTTGTGTTAGACGCGAATCGTGCTCTGATTCATGCTCTAGGCTGGGAGCGCAAGCTTTTTGCTTTTTCAAACACGGTCTATACCTCTCAGGTGCCGAGGTACAGGACGGTGAAAACAGTGAGTTTGTGTTAGACGCGAATCGTGCTGGTATTGATGCTCTAGGCTGGGAGCGCAAGCTTATTGCTGTTTCAAACACGGTCTACACCTCTCAGGTGCCGAGTTACAGGACGGTGAAAACAGTGAGTTTGTGTTAGACGCGAATCGTGCTCTGATTCATGCTCTAGGCTGGGAGCGCAAGCTTATTGCTTTTTCAAACACGGTCTACACCTCTCAGGTGCCGAGTTACAGGACGGTGAAAACAGTGAGTTTATGTTAGACGCGAATCGTGCTTGGATTCATGCTCTAGGCTGGGAGCGCAAGCGTAATGCTTTTTCAAACACGGTCTACACCTCTCAGGTGCCGAGGTACAGGACGGTGAAAACAGTGAGTTTGTGTTAGACGCGAATCGTGCTCTGATTCATGCTCTAGGCTGGGAGCTAAAGCTTATTGCTTTTTCAAACACGGTCTACACCTCTCAGGTGCCGAGTTACAGGACGGTGAAAACAGTGAGTTTGTGTTAGACGCGAATCGTGCTCTGATTCATGCTCTAGGCTGGGAGCTAAAGCTTATTGGTTTTTCAAACACGGTCTACTCCTCTCAGGTGCCGAGTTACAGGACGGTGAAAACAGTGAGTTTGTGTTAGACGCGAATCGTGCTCTGATTCATGCTCTAGGCTGGGAGCGCAAGCTTATTGCTTTTTCAAACACGGTCTACACCTCTCAGGTGCCGAGGTACAGGACGGTGAAAACAGTGAGTTTGTGTTAGACGCGAATCGTGCTCTGATTCATGCTCTAGGCTGGGAGCGCAAGCTTATTGCTTTTTCAAACACGGTCTACACCTCTCAGGTGCCGAGTTACAGGACGGTGAAAACAGTGAGTTTGTGTTAGACGCGAATCGTGCTCTGATTCATGCTCTAGGCTGGGAGCGCAAGCGTAATGCTTTTTCAAACACGGTCTACACCTCTCAGGTGCCGAGGTACAGGACGGTGAAAACAGTGAGTTTGTGTTAGACGCGAATCGTGCTGGTATTGATGCTCTAGGCTGGGAGCGCAAGCGTAATGCTTTTTCAAACACGGTCTACACCTCTCAGGTGCCGAGGTACAGGACGGTGAAAACAGTGAGTTTGTGTTAGACGCGAATCGTGCTCTGATTCATGCTCTAGGCTGGGAGCTAAAGCTTATTGCTTTTTCAAACACGGTCTACACCTCTCAGGTGCCGAGTTACAGGACGGTGAAAACAGTGAGTTTGTGTTAGACGCGAATCGTGCTCTGATTCATGCTCTAGGCTGGGAGCTAAAGCTTATTGGTTTTTCAAACACGGTCTACTCCTCTCAGGTGCCGAGTTACAGGACGGTGAAAACAGTGAGTTTGTGTTAGACGCGAATCGTGCTCTGATTCATGCTCTAGGCTGGGAGCGCAAGCTTATTGCTTTTTCAAACACGGTCTACACCTCTCAGGTGCCGAGGTACAGGACGGTGAAAACAGTGAGTTTGTGTTAGACGCGAATCGTGCTCTGATTCATGCTCTAGGCTGGGAGCGCAAGCTTATTGCTTTTTCAAACACGGTCTACACCTCTCAGGTGCCGAGTTACAGGACGGTGAAAACAGTGAGTTTGTGTTAGACGCGAATCGTGCTCTGATTCATGCTCTAGGCTGGGAGCTAAAGCTTATTGCTTCTTCAAACACGGTCTACTCCTCTCAGGTGCCGAGGTACAGGACGGTGAAAACAGTGAGTTTGTGTTAGACGCGAATCGTGCTCTGATTCATGCTCTAGGCTGGGAGCGCAAGCTTTTTGCTTTTTCAAACACGGTCTACATCTCTCTGGTGCCGAGTTACAGAACGGTGAAAACAGTGAGTTTGTGTTAGACGCGAATCGTGCTCTGATTCATGCTCTAGGCTGGGAGCGCAAGCGTAATGCTTTTTCAAACACGGTCTACACCTCTCAGGTGCCGAGGTACAGGACGGTGAAAACAGTGAGTTTGTGTTAGACGCGAATCGTGCTCTGATTCATGCTCTAGGCTGGGAGCGCAAGCTTATTGCTTTTTCAAACACGGTCTACACCTCTCAGGTGCCGAGTTACAGGACGGTGAAAACAGTGAGTTTGTGTTAGACGCGAATCGTGCTCTGATTCATGCTCTAGGCTGGGAGCGCAAGCGTAATGCTTTTTCAAACACGGTCTACACCTCTCAGGTGCCGAGTTACAGGACGGTGAAAACAGTGAGTTTGTGTTAGACGCGAATCGTGCTCTGATTCATGCTCTAGGCTGGGAGCTAAAGCTTATTGCTTCTTCAAACACGGTCTACTCCTCTCAGGTGCCGAGTTACAGGACGGTGAAAACAGTGAGTTTGTGTTAGACGCGAATCGTGCTCTGATTCATGCTCTAGGCTGGGAGCGCAAGCGTAATGCTTTTTCAAACACGGTCTACACCTCTCAGGTGCCGAGTTACAGGACGGTGAAAACAGTGAGTTTGTGTTAGACGCGAATCGTGCTCTGATTCATGCTCTAGGCTGGGAGCGCAAGCTTATTGCTTTTTCAAACACGGTCTACACCTCTCAGGTGCCGAGTTACAGGACGGTGAAAACAGTGAGTTTGTGTTAGACGCGAATCGTGCTATGATTCATGCTCTAGGCTGGGAGCGCAAGCTTATTGCTTTTTCAAACACGGTCTACATCTCTCAGGTGCCGAGTTACAGGACGGTGAAAACAGTGAGTTTGTGTTAGACGCGAATCGTGCTCTGATTCATGCTCTAGGCTGGGAGCGCAAGCTTTTTGCTTTTTCAAACACGGTCTACACCTCTCAGGTGCCGAGGTACAGGACGGTGAAAACAGTGAGTTTGTGTTAGACGCGAATCGTGCTGGTATTGATGCTCTAGGCTGGGAGCGCAAGCTTATTGCTGTTTCAAACACGGTCTACACCTCTCAGGTGCCGAGTTACAGGACGGTGAAAACAGTGAGTTTGTGTTAGACGCGAATCGTGCTCTGATTCATGCTCTAGGCTGGGAGCGCAAGCTTATTGCTTTTTCAAACACGGTCTACACCTCTCAGGTGCCGAGTTACAGGACGGTGAAAACAGTGAGTTTATGTTAGACGCGAATCGTGCTTGGATTCATGCTCTAGGCTGGGAGCGCAAGCGTAATGCTTTTTCAAACACGGTCTACACCTCTCAGGTGCCGAGGTACAGGACGGTGAAAACAGTGAGTTTGTGTTAGACGCGAATCGTGCTCTGATTCATGCTCTAGGCTGGGAGCTAAAGCTTATTGCTTTTTCAAACACGGTCTACACCTCTCAGGTGCCGAGTTACAGGACGGTGAAAACAGTGAGTTTGTGTTAGACGCGAATCGTGCTCTGATTCATGCTCTAGGCTGGGAGCTAAAGCTTATTGGTTTTTCAAACACGGTCTACTCCTCTCAGGTGCCGAGTTACAGGACGGTGAAAACAGTGAGTTTGTGTTAGACGCGAATCGTGCTCTGATTCATGCTCTAGGCTGGGAGCGCAAGCTTATTGCTTTTTCAAACACGGTCTACACCTCTCAGGTGCCGAGGTACAGGACGGTGAAAACAGTGAGTTTGTGTTAGACGCGAATCGTGCTCTGATTCATGCTCTAGGCTGGGAGCGCAAGCTTATTGCTTTTTCAAACACGGTCTACACCTCTCAGGTGCCGAGTTACAGGACGGTGAAAACAGTGAGTTTGTGTTAGACGCGAATCGTGCTCTGATTCATGCTCTAGGCTGGGAGCTAAAGTTTATTGCTTCTTCAAACACGGTCTACTCCTCTCAGGTGCCGAGTTACAGGACGGTGAAAACAGTGAGTTTGTGTTAGACGCGAATCGTGCTCTGATTCATGCTCTAGGCTGGGAGCGCAAGCTTTTTGCTTTTTCAAACACGGTCTACATCTCTCTGGTGCCGAGTTACAGAACGGTGAAAACAGTGAGTTTGTGTTAGACGCGAATCGTGCTCTGATTCATGCTCTAGGCTGGGAGCGCAAGCGTAATGCTTTTTCAAACACGGTCTACACCTCTCAGGTGCCGAGGTACAGGACGGTGAAAACAGTGAGTTTGTGTTAGACGCGAATCGTGCTGGTATTGATGCTCTAGGCTGGGAGCGCAAGCGTAATGCTTTTTCAAACACGGTCTACACCTCTCAGGTGCCGAGGTACAGGACGGTGAAAACAGTGAGTTTGTGTTAGACGCGAATCGTGCTCTGATTCATGCTCTAGGCTGGGAGCTAAAGCTTATTGCTTTTTCAAACACGGTCTACACCTCTCAGGTGCCGAGTTACAGGACGGTGAAAACAGTGAGTTTGTGTTAGACGCGAATCGTGCTCTGATTCATGCTCTAGGCTGGGAGCTAAAGCTTATTGCTTCTTCAAACACGGTCTACTCCTCTCAGGTGCCGAGTTACAGGACGGTGAAAACAGTGAGTTTGTGTTAGACGCGAATCGTGCTCTGATTCATGCTCTAGGCTGGGAGCGCAAGCTTTTTGCTTTTTCAAACACGGTCTACATCTCTCTGGTGCCGAGTTACAGAACGGTGAAAACAGTGAGTTTGTGTTAGACGCGAATCGTGCTCTGATTCATGCTCTAGGCTGGGAGCGCAAGCGTAATGCTTTTTCAAACACGGTCTACACCTCTCAGGTGCCGAGGTACAGGACGGTGAAAACAGTGAGTTTGTGTTAGACGCGAATCGTGCTGGTATTGATGCTCTAGGCTGGGAGCGCAAGCGTAATGCTTTTTCAAACACGGTCTACACCTCTCAGGTGCCGAGGTACAGGACGGTGAAAACAGTGAGTTTGTGTTAGACGCGAATCGTGCTCTGATTCATGCTCTAGGCTGGGAGCTAAAGCTTATTGCTTTTTCAAACACGGTCTACACCTCTCAGGTGCCGAGTTACAGGACGGTGAAAACAGTGAGTTTGTGTTAGACGCGAATCGTGCTCTGATTCATGCTCTAGGCTGGGAGCTAAAGCTTATTGCTTCTTCAAACACGGTCTACTCCTCTCAGGTGCCGAGTTACAGGACGGTGAAAACAGTGAGTTTGTGTTAGACGCGAATCGTGCTCTGATTCATGCTCTAGGCTGGGAGCGCAAGCTTTTTGCTTTTTCAAACACGGTCTACATCTCTCTGGTGCCGAGTTACAGAACGGTGAAAACAGTGAGTTTGTGTTAGACGCGAATCGTGCTCTGATTCATGCTCTAGGCTGGGAGCGCAAGCGTAATGCTTTTTCAAACACGGTCTACACCTCTCAGGTGCCGAGGTACAGGACGGTGAAAACAGTGAGTTTGTGTTAGACGCGAATCGTGCTCTGATTCATGCTCTAGGCTGGGAGCGCAAGCTTTTTGCTTTTTCAAACACGGTCTACATCTCTCTGGTGCCGAGTTACAGAACGGTGAAAACAGTGAGTTTGTGTTAGACGCGAATCGTGCTGGTATTGATGCTCTAGGCTGGGAGCGCAAGCTTATTGCTGTTTCAAACACGGTCTACACCTCTCAGGTGCCGAGTTACAGGACGGTGAAAACAGTGAGTTTGTGTTAGACGCGAATCGTGCTCTGATTCATGCTCTAGGCTGGGAGCGCAAGCTTATTGCTTTTTCAAACACGGTCTACACCTCTCAGGTGCCGAGTTACAGGACGGTGAAAACAGTGAGTTTGTGTTAGACGCGAATCGTGCTGGTATTGATGCTCTACGCTGGGAGCGCAAGCTTATTGCTGTTTCAAACACGGTCTACATCTCTCTGGTGCCGAGTTACAGAACGGTGAAAACAGTGAGTTTGTGTTAGACGCGAATTGTGCTCTGATTCATGCTCTAGGCTGGGAGCGCAAGCGTAATGCTTTTTCAAACACGGTCTACACCTCTCAGGTGCCGAGGTACAGGACGGTGAAAACAGTGAGTTTGTGTTAGACGCGAATCGTGCTCTGATTCATGCTCTAGGCTGGGAGCGCAAGCTTATTGCTTTTTCAAACACGGTCTACACCTCTCAGGTGCCGAGTTACAGGACGGTGAAAACAGTGAGTTTGTGTTAGACGCGAATCGTGCTATGATTCATGCTCTAGGCTGGGAGCGCAAGCTTATTGCTTTTTCAAACACGGTCTACATCTCTCAGGTGCCGAGTTACAGGACGGTGAAAACAGTGAGTTTGTGTTAGACGCGAATCGTGCTCTGATTCATGCTCTAGGCTGGGAGCGCAAGCTTTTTGCTTTTTCAAACACGGTCTACACCTCTCAGGTGCCGAGGTACAGGACGGTGAAAACAGTGAGTTTGTGTTAGACGCGAATCGTGCTGGTATTGATGCTCTAGGCTGGGAGCGCAAGCTTATTGCTGTTTCAAACACGGTCTACACCTCTCAGGTGCCGAGTTACAGGACGGTGAAAACAGTGAGTTTGTGTTAGACGCGAATCGTGCTCTGATTCATGCTCTAGGCTGGGAGCGCAAGCTTATTGCTTTTTCAAACACGGTCTACACCTCTCAGGTGCCGAGTTACAGGACGGTGAAAACAGTGAGTTTATGTTAGACGCGAATCGTGCTTGGATTCATGCTCTAGGCTGGGAGCGCAAGCGTAATGCTTTTTCAAACACGGTCTACACCTCTCAGGTGCCGAGGTACAGGACGGTGAAAACAGTGAGTTTGTGTTAGACGCGAATCGTGCTCTGATTCATGCTCTAGGCTGGGAGCTAAAGCTTATTGCTTTTTCAAACACGGTCTACACCTCTCAGGTGCCGAGTTACAGGACGGTGAAAACAGTGAGTTTGTGTTAGACGCGAATCGTGCTCTGATTCATGCTCTAGGCTGGGAGCTAAAGCTTATTGGTTTTTCAAACACGGTCTACTCCTCTCAGGTGCCGAGTTACAGGACGGTGAAAACAGTGAGTTTGTGTTAGACGCGAATCGTGCTCTGATTCATGCTCTAGGCTGGGAGCGCAAGCTTATTGCTTTTTCAAACACGGTCTACACCTCTCAGGTGCCGAGGTACAGGACGGTGAAAACAGTGAGTTTGTGTTAGACGCGAATCGTGCTCTGATTCATGCTCTAGGCTGGGAGCGCAAGCTTATTGCTTTTTCAAACACGGTCTACACCTCTCAGGTGCCGAGTTACAGGACGGTGAAAACAGTGAGTTTGTGTTAGACGCGAATCGTGCTCTGATTCATGCTCTAGGCTGGGAGCTAAAGTTTATTGCTTCTTCAAACACGGTCTACTCCTCTCAGGTGCCGAGTTACAGGACGGTGAAAACAGTGAGTTTGTGTTAGACGCGAATCGTGCTCTGATTCATGCTCTAGGCTGGGAGCGCAAGCTTTTTGCTTTTTCAAACACGGTCTACATCTCTCTGGTGCCGAGTTACAGAACGGTGAAAACAGTGAGTTTGTGTTAGACGCGAATCGTGCTCTGATTCATGCTCTAGGCTGGGAGCGCAAGCGTAATGCTTTTTCAAACACGGTCTACACCTCTCAGGTGCCGAGGTACAGGACGGTGAAAACAGTGAGTTTGTGTTAGACGCGAATCGTGCTGGTATTGATGCTCTAGGCTGGGAGCGCAAGCGTAATGCTTTTTCAAACACGGTCTACACCTCTCAGGTGCCGAGGTACAGGACGGTGAAAACAGTGAGTTTGTGTTAGACGCGAATCGTGCTCTGATTCATGCTCTAGGCTGGGAGCTAAAGCTTATTGCTTTTTCAAACACGGTCTACACCTCTCAGGTGCCGAGTTACAGGACGGTGAAAACAGTGAGTTTGTGTTAGACGCGAATCGTGCTCTGATTCATGCTCTAGGCTGGGAGCTAAAGCTTATTGCTTCTTCAAACACGGTCTACTCCTCTCAGGTGCCGAGTTACAGGACGGTGAAAACAGTGAGTTTGTGTTAGACGCGAATCGTGCTCTGATTCATGCTCTAGGCTGGGAGCGCAAGCTTTTTGCTTTTTCAAACACGGTCTACATCTCTCTGGTGCCGAGTTACAGAACGGTGAAAACAGTGAGTTTGTGTTAGACGCGAATCGTGCTCTGATTCATGCTCTAGGCTGGGAGCGCAAGCGTAATGCTTTTTCAAACACGGTCTACACCTCTCAGGTGCCGAGGTACAGGACGGTGAAAACAGTGAGTTTGTGTTAGACGCGAATCGTGCTCTGATTCATGCTCTAGGCTGGGAGCGCAAGCTTTTTGCTTTTTCAAACACGGTCTACATCTCTCTGGTGCCGAGTTACAGAACGGTGAAAACAGTGAGTTTGTGTTAGACGCGAATCGTGCTGGTATTGATGCTCTAGGCTGGGAGCGCAAGCTTATTGCTGTTTCAAACACGGTCTACACCTCTCAGGTGCCGAGTTACAGGACGGTGAAAACAGTGAGTTTGTGTTAGACGCGAATCGTGCTCTGATTCATGCTCTAGGCTGGGAGCGCAAGCTTATTGCTTTTTCAAACACGGTCTACACCTCTCAGGTGCCGAGTTACAGGACGGTGAAAACAGTGAGTTTGTGTTAGACGCGAATCGTGCTGGTATTGATGCTCTACGCTGGGAGCGCAAGCTTATTGCTGTTTCAAACACGGTCTACATCTCTCTGGTGCCGAGTTACAGAACGGTGAAAACAGTGAGTTTGTGTTAGACGCGAATCGTGCTCTGATTCATGCTCTAGGCTGGGAGCGCAAGCGTAATGCTTTTTCAAACACGGTCTACACCTCTCAGGTGCCGAGGTACAGGACGGTGAAAACAGTGAGTTTGTGTTAGACGCGAATCGTGCTCTGATTCATGCTCTAGGCTGGGAGCGCAAGCTTATTGCTTTTTCAAACACGGTCTACACCTCTCAGGTGCCGAGTTACAGGACGGTGAAAACAGTGAGTTTGTGTTAGACGCGAATCGTGCTATGATTCATGCTCTAGGCTGGGAGCGCAAGCTTATTGCTTTTTCAAACACGGTCTACATCTCTCAGGTGCCGAGTTACAGGACGGTGAAAACAGTGAGTTTGTGTTAGACGCGAATCGTGCTCCGATTCATGCTCTAGGCTGGGAGCGCAAGCTTTTTGCTTTTTCAAACATGGTCTACACCTCTCAGGTGCCGAGGTACAGGACGGTGAAAACAGTGAGTTTGTGTTAGACGCGAATCGTGCTGGTATTGATGCTCTAGGCTGGGAGCGCAAGCGTAATGCTTTTTCAAACACGGTCTACACCTCTCAGGTGCCGAGGTACAGGACGGTGAAAACAGTGAGTTTGTGTTAGACGCGAATCGTGCTCTGATTCATGCTCTAGGCTGGGAGCGCAAGCTTATTGCTTTCTCAAACACGGTCTACACCTCTCAGGTGCCGAGTTACAGGACGGTGAAAACAGTGAGTTTGTGTTAGACGCGAATCGTGCTCTGATTCATGCTCTAGGCTGGGAGCGCAAGCTTATTGCTTTTTCAAACACGGTCTACACCTCTCAGGTGCCGAGTTACAGGACGGTGAAAACAGTGAGTTTGTGTTAGACGCGAATCGTGCTCTGATTCATGCTCTAGGCTGGGAGCTAAAGCTTATTGCTTATTCACACACGGTCTACTCCTCTCAGGTGCCGAGTTACAGGACGGTGAAAACAGTGAGTTTGTGTTAGACGCGAATCGTGCTCTGATTCATGCTCTAGGCTGGGAGCGCAAGCTTTTTGCTTTTTCAAACACGGTCTACATCTCTCTGGTGCCGAGTTACAGAACGGTGAAAACAGTGAGTTTGTGTTAGACGCGAATCGTGCTCTGATTCATGCTCTAGGCTGGGAGCGCAAGCGTAATGCTTTTTCAAACACGGTCTACACCTCTCAGGTGCCGAGGTACAGGACGGTGAAAACAGTGAGTTTGTGTTAGATGCGAATCGTGCTCTGATTCATGCTCTAGGCTGGGAGCGCAAGCTTATTGCTTTTTCAAACACGGTCTACACCTCTCAGGTGCCGAGTTACAGGACGGTGAAAACAGTGAGTTTGTGTTAGACGCGAATCGTGCTCTGATTCATGCTCTAGGCTGGGAGCGCAAGCGTAATGCTTTTTCAAACACGGTCTACACCTCTCAGGTGCCGAGTTACAGGACGGTGAAAACAGTGAGTTTGTGTTAGACGCGAATCGTGCTCTGATTCATGCTCTAGGCTGGGAGCTAAAGCTTATTGCTTCTTCAAACACGGTCTACTCCTCTCAGGTGCCGAGTTACAGGACGGTGAAAACAGTGAGTTTGTGTTAGACGCGAATCGTGCTCTGATTCATGCTCTAGGCTGGGAGCGCAAGCTTATTGCTTTCTCAAACACGGTCTACACCTCTCAGGTGCCGAGTTACAGGACGGTGAAAACAGTGAGTTTGTGTTAGACGCGAATCGTGCTCTGATTCATGCTCTAGGCTGTGAGCGCAAGCTTATTGCTTTTTCAAACACGGTCTACACCTCTCAGGTGCCGAGTTACAGGACGGTGAAAACAGTGAGTTTGTGTTAGACGCGAATCGTGCTATGATTCATGCTCTAGGCTGGGAGCGCAAGCTTATTGCTTTTTCAAACACGGTCTACATCTCTCAGGTGCCGAGTTACAGGACGGTGAAAACAGTGAGTTTGTGTTAGACGCGAATCGTGCTCTGATTCATGCTCTAGGCTGGGAGCGCAAGCTTTTTGCTTTTTCAAACACGGTCTACACCTCTCAGGTGCCGAGGTACAGGACGGTGAAAACAGTGAGTTTGTGTTAGACGCGAATCGTGCTGGTATTGATGCTCTAGGCTGGGAGCGCAAGCGTAATGCTTTTTCAAACACGGTCTACACCTCTCAGGTGCCGAGGTACAGGACGGTGAAAACAGTGAGTTTGTGTTAGACGCGAATCGTGCTCTGATTCATGCTCTAGGCTGGGAGCGCAAGCTTATTGCTTTCTCAAACACGGTCTACACCTCTCAGGTGCCGAGTTACAGGACGGTGAAAACAGTGAGTTTGTGTTAGACGCGAATCGTGCTATGATTCATGCTCTAGGCTGGGAGCGCAAGCTTATTGCTTTTTCAAACACGGTCTACATCTCTCAGGTGCCGAGTTACAGGACGGTGAAAACAGTGAGTTTGTGTTAGACGCGAATCGTGCTCTGATTCATGCTCTAGGCTGGGAGCGCAAGCTTTTTGCTTTTTCAAACACGGTCTACACCTCTCAGGTGCCGAGGTACAGGACGGTGAAAACAGTGAGTTTGTGTTAGACGCGAATCGTGCTGGTATTGATGCTCTAGGCTGGGAGCGCAAGCGTAATGCTTTTTCAAACACGGTCTACACCTCTCAGGTGCCGAGGTACAGGACGGTGAAAACAGTGAGTTTGTGTTAGACGCGAATCGTGCTCTGATTCATGCTCTAGGCTGGGAGCGCAAGCTTATTGCTTTCTCAAACACGGTCTACACCTCTCAGGTGCCGAGTTACAGGACGGTGAAAACAGTGAGTTTGTGTTAGACGCGAATCGTGCTATGATTCATGCTCTAGGCTGGGAGCGCAAGCTTATTGCTTTTTCAAACACGGTCTACATCTTTCAGGTGCCGAGTTACAGGACAGTGAAAACAGTGAGTTTGTGTTAGACGCGAATCGTGCTATGATTCATGCTCTAGGCTGGGAGCTAAAGCTTATTGCTTTTTCAAACACGGTCGACATCTCTCAGGTGCCGAGTTACAGGACGGTGAAAACAGTGAGTTTGTGTTAGACGCGAATCGTGCTCTGATTCATGCTCTAGGCTGGGAGCGCAAGCTTATTGCTTTCTCAAACACGGTCTACACCTCTCAGGTGCCGAGTTACAGGACGGTGAAAACAGTGAGTTTGTGTTAGACGCGAATCGTCCTCTGATTCATGCTCTAGGCTGGGAGCGCAAGCTTATTGCTTTTTCAAACACGGTCTACACCTCTCAGGTGCCGAGTTACAGGACGGTGAAAACAGTGAGTTTGTGTTAGACGCGAATCGTGCTATGATTCATGCTCTAGGCTGGGAGCGCAAGCTTATTGCTTTTTCAAACACGGTCTACATCTCTCAGGTGCCGAGTTACAGGACGGTGAAAACAGTGAGTTTGTGTTAGACGCGAATCGTGCTCTGATTCATGCTCTAGGCTGGGAGCGCAAGCTTTTTGCTTTTTCAAACACGGTCTACATCTCTCTGGTGCCGAGTTACAGAACGGTGAAAACAGTGAGTTTGTGTTAGACGCGAATCGTGCTGGTATTGATGCTCTAGGCTGGGAGCGCAAGCTTATTGCTGTTTCAAACACGGTCTACACCTCTCAGGTGCCGAGTTACAGGACGGTGAAAACAGTGAGTTTGTGTTAGACGCGAATCGTGCTCTGATTCATGCTCTAGGCTGGGAGCGCAAGCTTATTGCTTTTTCAAACACGGTCTACACCTCTCAGGTGCCGAGTTACAGGACGGTGAAAACAGTGAGTTTGTGTTAGACGCGAATCGTGCTGGTATTGATGCTCTACGCTGGGAGCGCAAGCTTATTGCTGTTTCAAACACGGTCTACATCTCTCTGGTGCCGAGTTACAGAACGGTGAAAACAGTGAGTTTGTGTTAGACGCGAATTGTGCTCTGATTCATGCTCTAGGCTGGGAGCGCAAGCGTAATGCTTTTTCAAACACGGTCTACACCTCTCAGGTGCCGAGGTACAGGACGGTGAAAACAGTGAGTTTGTGTTAGACGCGAATCGTGCTCTGATTCATGCTCTAGGCTGGGAGCGCAAGCTTATTGCTTTTTCAAACACGGTCTACACCTCTCAGGTGCCGAGTTACAGGACGGTGAAAACAGTGAGTTTGTGTTAGACGCGAATCGTGCTATGATTCATGCTCTAGGCTGGGAGCGCAAGCTTATTGCTTTTTCAAACACGGTCTACATCTCTCAGGTGCCGAGTTACAGGACGGTGAAAACAGTGAGTTTGTGTTAGACGCGAATCGTGCTCTGATTCATGCTCTAGGCTGGGAGCGCAAGCTTTTTGCTTTTTCAAACACGGTCTACACCTCTCAGGTGCCGAGGTACAGGACGGTGAAAACAGTGAGTTTGTGTTAGACGCGAATCGTGCTGGTATTGATGCTCTAGGCTGGGAGCGCAAGCTTATTGCTGTTTCAAACACGGTCTACACCTCTCAGGTGCCGAGTTACAGGACGGTGAAAACAGTGAGTTTGTGTTAGACGCGAATCGTGCTCTGATTCATGCTCTAGGCTGGGAGCGCAAGCTTATTGCTTTTTCAAACACGGTCTACACCTCTCAGGTGCCGAGTTACAGGACGGTGAAAACAGTGAGTTTATGTTAGACGCGAATCGTGCTTGGATTCATGCTCTAGGCTGGGAGCGCAAGCGTAATGCTTTTTCAAACACGGTCTACACCTCTCAGGTGCCGAGGTACAGGACGGTGAAAACAGTGAGTTTGTGTTAGACGCGAATCGTGCTCTGATTCATGCTCTAGGCTGGGAGCTAAAGCTTATTGCTTTTTCAAACACGGTCTACACCTCTCAGGTGCCGAGTTACAGGACGGTGAAAACAGTGAGTTTGTGTTAGACGCGAATCGTGCTCTGATTCATGCTCTAGGCTGGGAGCTAAAGCTTATTGGTTTTTCAAACACGGTCTACTCCTCTCAGGTGCCGAGTTACAGGACGGTGAAAACAGTGAGTTTGTGTTAGACGCGAATCGTGCTCTGATTCATGCTCTAGGCTGGGAGCGCAAGCTTATTGCTTTTTCAAACACGGTCTACACCTCTCAGGTGCCGAGGTACAGGACGGTGAAAACAGTGAGTTTGTGTTAGACGCGAATCGTGCTCTGATTCATGCTCTAGGCTGGGAGCGCAAGCTTATTGCTTTTTCAAACACGGTCTACACCTCTCAGGTGCCGAGTTACAGGACGGTGAAAACAGTGAGTTTGTGTTAGACGCGAATCGTGCTCTGATTCATGCTCTAGGCTGGGAGCTAAAGTTTATTGCTTCTTCAAACACGGTCTACTCCTCTCAGGTGCCGAGTTACAGGACGGTGAAAACAGTGAGTTTGTGTTAGACGCGAATCGTGCTCTGATTCATGCTCTAGGCTGGGAGCGCAAGCTTTTTGCTTTTTCAAACACGGTCTACATCTCTCTGGTGCCGAGTTACAGAACGGTGAAAACAGTGAGTTTGTGTTAGACGCGAATCGTGCTCTGATTCATGCTCTAGGCTGGGAGCGCAAGCGTAATGCTTTTTCAAACACGGTCTACACCTCTCAGGTGCCGAGGTACAGGACGGTGAAAACAGTGAGTTTGTGTTAGACGCGAATCGTGCTGGTATTGATGCTCTAGGCTGGGAGCGCAAGCGTAATGCTTTTTCAAACACGGTCTACACCTCTCAGGTGCCGAGGTACAGGACGGTGAAAACAGTGAGTTTGTGTTAGACGCGAATCGTGCTCTGATTCATGCTCTAGGCTGGGAGCTAAAGCTTATTGCTTTTTCAAACACGGTCTACACCTCTCAGGTGCCGAGTTACAGGACGGTGAAAACAGTGAGTTTGTGTTAGACGCGAATCGTGCTCTGATTCATGCTCTAGGCTGGGAGCTAAAGCTTATTGCTTCTTCAAACACGGTCTACTCCTCTCAGGTGCCGAGTTACAGGACGGTGAAAACAGTGAGTTTGTGTTAGACGCGAATCGTGCTCTGATTCATGCTCTAGGCTGGGAGCGCAAGCTTTTTGCTTTTTCAAACACGGTCTACATCTCTCTGGTGCCGAGTTACAGAACGGTGAAAACAGTGAGTTTGTGTTAGACGCGAATCGTGCTCTGATTCATGCTCTAGGCTGGGAGCGCAAGCGTAATGCTTTTTCAAACACGGTCTACACCTCTCAGGTGCCGAGGTACAGGACGGTGAAAACAGTGAGTTTGTGTTAGACGCGAATCGTGCTCTGATTCATGCTCTAGGCTGGGAGCGCAAGCTTTTTGCTTTTTCAAACACGGTCTACATCTCTCTGGTGCCGAGTTACAGAACGGTGAAAACAGTGAGTTTGTGTTAGACGCGAATCGTGCTGGTATTGATGCTCTAGGCTGGGAGCGCAAGCTTATTGCTGTTTCAAACACGGTCTACACCTCTCAGGTGCCGAGTTACAGGACGGTGAAAACAGTGAGTTTGTGTTAGACGCGAATCGTGCTCTGATTCATGCTCTAGGCTGGGAGCGCAAGCTTATTGCTTTTTCAAACACGGTCTACACCTCTCAGGTGCCGAGTTACAGGACGGTGAAAACAGTGAGTTTGTGTTAGACGCGAATCGTGCTGGTATTGATGCTCTACGCTGGGAGCGCAAGCTTATTGCTGTTTCAAACACGGTCTACATCTCTCTGGTGCCGAGTTACAGAACGGTGAAAACAGTGAGTTTGTGTTAGACGCGAATCGTGCTCTGATTCATGCTCTAGGCTGGGAGCGCAAGCGTAATGCTTTTTCAAACACGGTCTACACCTCTCAGGTGCCGAGGTACAGGACGGTGAAAACAGTGAGTTTGTGTTAGACGCGAATCGTGCTCTGATTCATGCTCTAGGCTGGGAGCGCAAGCTTATTGCTTTTTCAAACACGGTCTACACCTCTCAGGTGCCGAGTTACAGGACGGTGAAAACAGTGAGTTTGTGTTAGACGCGAATCGTGCTATGATTCATGCTCTAGGCTGGGAGCGCAAGCTTATTGCTTTTTCAAACACGGTCTACATCTCTCAGGTGCCGAGTTACAGGACGGTGAAAACAGTGAGTTTGTGTTAGACGCGAATCGTGCTCCGATTCATGCTCTAGGCTGGGAGCGCAAGCTTTTTGCTTTTTCAAACATGGTCTACACCTCTCAGGTGCCGAGGTACAGGACGGTGAAAACAGTGAGTTTGTGTTAGACGCGAATCGTGCTGGTATTGATGCTCTAGGCTGGGAGCGCAAGCGTAATGCTTTTTCAAACACGGTCTACACCTCTCAGGTGCCGAGGTACAGGACGGTGAAAACAGTGAGTTTGTGTTAGACGCGAATCGTGCTCTGATTCATGCTCTAGGCTGGGAGCGCAAGCTTATTGCTTTCTCAAACACGGTCTACACCTCTCAGGTGCCGAGTTACAGGACGGTGAAAACAGTGAGTTTGTGTTAGACGCGAATCGTGCTCTGATTCATGCTCTAGGCTGGGAGCGCAAGCTTATTGCTTTTTCAAACACGGTCTACACCTCTCAGGTGCCGAGTTACAGGACGGTGAAAACAGTGAGTTTGTGTTAGACGCGAATCGTGCTCTGATTCATGCTCTAGGCTGGGAGCTAAAGCTTATTGCTTATTCACACACGGTCTACTCCTCTCAGGTGCCGAGTTACAGGACGGTGAAAACAGTGAGTTTGTGTTAGACGCGAATCGTGCTCTGATTCATGCTCTAGGCTGGGAGCGCAAGCTTTTTGCTTTTTCAAACACGGTCTACATCTCTCTGGTGCCGAGTTACAGAACGGTGAAAACAGTGAGTTTGTGTTAGACGCGAATCGTGCTCTGATTCATGCTCTAGGCTGGGAGCGCAAGCGTAATGCTTTTTCAAACACGGTCTACACCTCTCAGGTGCCGAGGTACAGGACGGTGAAAACAGTGAGTTTGTGTTAGATGCGAATCGTGCTCTGATTCATGCTCTAGGCTGGGAGCGCAAGCTTATTGCTTTTTCAAACACGGTCTACACCTCTCAGGTGCCGAGTTACAGGACGGTGAAAACAGTGAGTTTGTGTTAGACGCGAATCGTGCTCTGATTCATGCTCTAGGCTGGGAGCGCAAGCGTAATGCTTTTTCAAACACGGTCTACACCTCTCAGGTGCCGAGTTACAGGACGGTGAAAACAGTGAGTTTGTGTTAGACGCGAATCGTGCTCTGATTCATGCTCTAGGCTGGGAGCTAAAGCTTATTGCTTCTTCAAACACGGTCTACTCCTCTCAGGTGCCGAGTTACAGGACGGTGAAAACAGTGAGTTTGTGTTAGACGCGAATCGTGCTCTGATTCATGCTCTAGGCTGGGAGCGCAAGCTTATTGCTTTCTCAAACACGGTCTACACCTCTCAGGTGCCGAGTTACAGGACGGTGAAAACAGTGAGTTTGTGTTAGACGCGAATCGTGCTCTGATTCATGCTCTAGGCTGTGAGCGCAAGCTTATTGCTTTTTCAAACACGGTCTACACCTCTCAGGTGCCGAGTTACAGGACGGTGAAAACAGTGAGTTTGTGTTAGACGCGAATCGTGCTATGATTCATGCTCTAGGCTGGGAGCGCAAGCTTATTGCTTTTTCAAACACGGTCTACATCTCTCAGGTGCCGAGTTACAGGACGGTGAAAACAGTGAGTTTGTGTTAGACGCGAATCGTGCTCTGATTCATGCTCTAGGCTGGGAGCGCAAGCTTTTTGCTTTTTCAAACACGGTCTACACCTCTCAGGTGCCGAGGTACAGGACGGTGAAAACAGTGAGTTTGTGTTAGACGCGAATCGTGCTGGTATTGATGCTCTAGGCTGGGAGCGCAAGCGTAATGCTTTTTCAAACACGGTCTACACCTCTCAGGTGCCGAGGTACAGGACGGTGAAAACAGTGAGTTTGTGTTAGACGCGAATCGTGCTCTGATTCATGCTCTAGGCTGGGAGCGCAAGCTTATTGCTTTCTCAAACACGGTCTACACCTCTCAGGTGCCGAGTTACAGGACGGTGAAAACAGTGAGTTTGTGTTAGACGCGAATCGTGCTATGATTCATGCTCTAGGCTGGGAGCGCAAGCTTATTGCTTTTTCAAACACGGTCTACATCTCTCAGGTGCCGAGTTACAGGACGGTGAAAACAGTGAGTTTGTGTTAGACGCGAATCGTGCTCTGATTCATGCTCTAGGCTGGGAGCGCAAGCTTTTTGCTTTTTCAAACACGGTCTACACCTCTCAGGTGCCGAGGTACAGGACGGTGAAAACAGTGAGTTTGTGTTAGACGCGAATCGTGCTGGTATTGATGCTCTAGGCTGGGAGCGCAAGCGTAATGCTTTTTCAAACACGGTCTACACCTCTCAGGTGCCGAGGTACAGGACGGTGAAAACAGTGAGTTTGTGTTAGACGCGAATCGTGCTCTGATTCATGCTCTAGGCTGGGAGCGCAAGCTTATTGCTTTCTCAAACACGGTCTACACCTCTCAGGTGCCGAGTTACAGGACGGTGAAAACAGTGAGTTTGTGTTAGACGCGAATCGTGCTATGATTCATGCTCTAGGCTGGGAGCGCAAGCTTATTGCTTTTTCAAACACGGTCTACATCTTTCAGGTGCCGAGTTACAGGACAGTGAAAACAGTGAGTTTGTGTTAGACGCGAATCGTGCTATGATTCATGCTCTAGGCTGGGAGCTAAAGCTTATTGCTTTTTCAAACACGGTCGACATCTCTCAGGTGCCGAGTTACAGGACGGTGAAAACAGTGAGTTTGTGTTAGACGCGAATCGTGCTCTGATTCATGCTCTAGGCTGGGAGCGCAAGCTTATTGCTTTCTCAAACACGGTCTACACCTCTCAGGTGCCGAGTTACAGGACGGTGAAAACAGTGAGTTTGTGTTAGACGCGAATCGTCCTCTGATTCATGCTCTAGGCTGGGAGCGCAAGCTTATTGCTTTTTCAAACACGGTCTACACCTCTCAGGTGCCGAGTTACAGGACGGTGAAAACAGTGAGTTTGTGTTAGACGCGAATCGTGCTATGATTCATGCTCTAGGCTGGGAGCGCAAGCTTATTGCTTTTTCAAACACGGTCTACATCTCTCAGGTGCCGAGTTACAGGACGGTGAAAACAGTGAGTTTGTGTTAGACGCGAATCGTGCTCTGATTCATGCTCTAGGCTGGGAGCGCAAGCTTTTTGCTTTTTCAAACACGGTCTACACCTCTCAGGTGCCGAGGTACAGGACGGTGAAAACAGTGAGTTTGTGTTAGACCCGAATCGTGCTGGTATTGATGCTCTAGGCTGGGAGCGCAAGCTTATTGCTGTTTCAAACACGGTCTACTCCTCTCAGGTGCCGAGTTACAGGACGGTGAAAACAGTGAGTTTGTGTTAGACGCGAATCGTGCTCTGATTCATGCTCTAGGCTGGGAGCGCAAGCTTATTGCTTTTTCAAACACGGTCTACACCTCTCAGGTGCCGAGTTACAGGACGGTGAAAACAGTGAGTTTATGTTAGACGCGAATCGTGCTTGGATTCATGCTCTAGGCTGGGAGCGCAAGCGTAATGCTTTTTCAAACACGGTCTACACCTCTCAGGTGCCGAGGTACAGGACGGTGAAAACAGTGAGTTTGTGTTAGACGCGAATCGTGCTCTGATTCATGCTCTAGGCTGGAAGCTAAAGCTTATTGCTTTTTCAAACACGGTCTACACCTCTCAGGTGCCGAGTTACAGGACGGTGAAAACAGTGAGTTTGTGTTAGACGCGAATCGTGCTCTGATTCATGCTCTAGGCTGGGAGCTAAAGCTTATTGGTTTTTCAAACACGGTCTACTCCTCTCAGGTGCCGAGTTACCGGACGGTGAAAACAGTGAGTTTGTGTTAGACGCGAATCGTGCTCTGATTCATGCTCTAGGCTGGGAGCGCAAGCTTATTGCTTTTTCAAACACGGTCTACACCTCTCAGGTGCCGAGGTACAGGACGGTGAAAACAGTGAGTTTGTGTTAGACGCGAATCGTGCTCTGATTCATGCTCTAGGCTGGGAGCGCAAGCTTATTGCTTTTTCAAACACGGTCTACACCTCTCAGGTGCCGAGGTACAGGACGGTGAAAACAGTGAGTTTGTGTTAGACGCGAATCGTGCTCTGATTCATGCTCTAGGCTGGGAGCTAAAGCTTATTGCTTTTTCAAACACGGTCTACACCTCTCAGGTGCCGAGTTACAGGACGGTGAAAACAGTGAGTTTGTGTTAGACGCGAATCGTGCTCTGATTCATGCTCTAGGCTGGGAGCTAAAGCTTATTGCTTCTTCAAACACGGTCTACTCCTCTCAGGTGCCGAGTTACAGGACGGTGAAAACAGTGAGTTTGTGTTAGACGCGAATCGTGCTCTGATTCATGCTCTAGGCTGGGAGCGCAAGCTTTTTGCTTTTTCAAACACGGTCTACATCTCTCTGGTGCCGAGTTACAGAACGGTGAAAACAGTGAGTTTGTGTTAGACGCGAATCGTGCTCTGATTCATGCTCTAGGCTGGGAGCGCAAGCGTAATGCTTTTTCAAACACGGTCTACACCTCTCAGGTGCCGAGGTACAGGACGGTGAAAACAGTGAGTTTGTGTTAGACGCGAATCGTGCTCTGATTCATGCTCTAGGCTGGGAGCGCAAGCTTTTTGCTTTTTCAAACACGGTCTACATCTCTCTGGTGCCGAGTTACAGAACGGTGAAAACAGTGAGTTTGTGTTAGACGCGAATCGTGCTGGTATTGATGCTCTAGGCTGGGAGCGCAAGCTTATTGCTGTTTCAAACACGGTCTACACCTCTCAGGTGCCGAGTTACAGGACGGTGAAAACAGTGAGTTTGTGTTAGACGCGAATCGTGCTCTGATTCATGCTCTAGGCTGGGAGCGCAAGCTTATTGCTTTTTCAAACACGGTCTACACCTCTCAGGTGCCGAGTTACAGGACGGTGAAAACAGTGAGTTTGTGTTAGACGCGAATCGTGCTGGTATTGATGCTCTACGCTGGGAGCGCAAGCTTATTGCTGTTTCAAACACGGTCTACATCTCTCTGGTGCCGAGTTACAGAACGGTGAAAACAGTGAGTTTGTGTTAGACGCGAATCGTGCTCTGATTCATGCTCTAGGCTGGGAGCGCAAGCGTAATGCTTTTTCAAACACGGTCTACACCTCTCAGGTGCCGAGGTACAGGACGGTGAAAACAGTGAGTTTGTGTTAGACGCGAATCGTGCTCTGATTCATGCTCTAGGCTGGGAGCGCAAGCTTATTGCTTTTTCAAACACGGTCTACACCTCTCAGGTGCCGAGTTACAGGACGGTGAAAACAGTGAGTTTGTGTTAGACGCGAATCGTGCTATGATTCATGCTCTAGGCTGGGAGCGCAAGCTTATTGCTTTTTCAAACACGGTCTACATCTCTCAGGTGCCGAGTTACAGGACGGTGAAAACAGTGAGTTTGTGTTAGACGCGAATCGTGCTCCGATTCATGCTCTAGGCTGGGAGCGCAAGCTTTTTGCTTTTTCAAACATGGTCTACACCTCTCAGGTGCCGAGGTACAGGACGGTGAAAACAGTGAGTTTGTGTTAGACGCGAATCGTGCTGGTATTGATGCTCTAGGCTGGGAGCGCAAGCGTAATGCTTTTTCAAACACGGTCTACACCTCTCAGGTGCCGAGGTACAGGACGGTGAAAACAGTGAGTTTGTGTTAGACGCGAATCGTGCTCTGATTCATGCTCTAGGCTGGGAGCGCAAGCTTATTGCTTTCTCAAACACGGTCTACACCTCTCAGGTGCCGAGTTACAGGACGGTGAAAACAGTGAGTTTGTGTTAGACGCGAATCGTGCTCTGATTCATGCTCTAGGCTGGGAGCGCAAGCTTATTGCTTTTTCAAACACGGTCTACACCTCTCAGGTGCCGAGTTACAGGACGGTGAAAACAGTGAGTTTGTGTTAGACGCGAATCGTGCTCTGATTCATGCTCTAGGCTGGGAGCTAAAGCTTATTGCTTATTCACACACGGTCTACTCCTCTCAGGTGCCGAGTTACAGGACGGTGAAAACAGTGAGTTTGTGTTAGACGCGAATCGTGCTGGTATTGATGCTCTACGCTGGGAGCGCAAGCTTTTTGCTTTTTCAAACACGGTCTACATCTCTCTGGTGCCGAGTTACAGAACGGTGAAAACAGTGAGTTTGTGTTAGACGCGAATCGTGCTCTGATTCATGCTCTAGGCTGGGAGCGCAAGCGTAATGCTTTTTCAAACACGGTCTACACCTCTCAGGTGCCGAGGTACAGGACGGTGAAAACAGTGAGTTTGTGTTAGACGCGAATCGTGCTCTGATTCATGCTCTAGGCTGGGAGCGCAAGCTTATTGCTTTTTCAAACACGGTCTACACCTCTCAGGTGCCGAGTTACAGGACGGTGAAAACAGTGAGTTTGTGTTAGACGCGAATCGTGCTCTGATTCATGCTCTAGGCTGGGAGCGCAAGCGTAATGCTTTTTCAAACACGGTCTACACCTCTCAGGTGCCGAGTTACAGGACGGTGAAAACAGTGAGTTTGTGTTAGACGCGAATCGTGCTCTGATTCATGCTCTAGGCTGGGAGCTAAAGCTTATTGCTTCTTCAAACACGGTCTACTCCTCTCAGGTGCCGAGTTACAGGACGGTGAAAACAGTGAGTTTGTGTTAGACGCGAATCGTGCTCTGATTCATGCTCTAGGCTGGGAGCGCAAGCTTATTGCTTTCTCAAACACGGTCTACACCTCTCAGGTGCCGAGTTACAGGACGGTGAAAACAGTGAGTTTGTGTTAGACGCGAATCGTGCTCTGATTCATGCTCTAGGCTGTGAGCGCAAGCTTATTGCTTTTTCAAACACGGTCTACACCTCTCAGGTGCCGAGTTACAGGACGGTGAAAACAGTGAGTTTGTGTTAGACGCGAATCGTGCTATGATTCATGCTCTAGGCTGGGAGCGCAAGCTTATTGCTTTTTCAAACACGGTCTACATCTCTCAGGTGCCGAGTTACAGGACGGTGAAAACAGTGAGTTTGTGTTAGACGCGAATCGTGCTCTGATTCATGCTCTAGGCTGGGAGCGCAAGCTTTTTGCTTTTTCAAACACGGTCTACACCTCTCAGGTGCCGAGGTACAGGACGGTGAAAACAGTGAGTTTGTGTTAGACGCGAATCGTGCTGGTATTGATGCTCTAGGCTGGGAGCGCAAGCGTAATGCTTTTTCAAACACGGTCTACACCTCTCAGGTGCCGAGGTACAGGACGGTGAAAACAGTGAGTTTGTGTTAGACGCGAATCGTGCTCTGATTCATGCTCTAGGCTGGGAGCGCAAGCTTATTGCTTTCTCAAACACGGTCTACACCTCTCAGGTGCCGAGTTACAGGACGGTGAAAACAGTGAGTTTGTGTTAGACGCGAATCGTGCTATGATTCATGCTCTAGGCTGGGAGCGCAAGCTTATTGCTTTTTCAAACACGGTCTACATCTCTCAGGTGCCGAGTTACAGGACGGTGAAAACAGTGAGTTTGTGTTAGACGCGAATCGTGCTCTGATTCATGCTCTAGGCTGGGAGCGCAAGCTTTTTGCTTTTTCAAACACGGTCTACACCTCTCAGGTGCCGAGGTACAGGACGGTGAAAACAGTGAGTTTGTGTTAGACGCGAATCGTGCTGGTATTGATGCTCTAGGCTGGGAGCGCAAGCGTAATGCTTTTTCAAACACGGTCTACACCTCTCAGGTGCCGAGGTACAGGACGGTGAAAACAGTGAGTTTGTGTTAGACGCGAATCGTGCTCTGATTCATGCTCTAGGCTGGGAGCGCAAGCTTATTGCTTTCTCAAACACGGTCTACACCTCTCAGGTGCCGAGTTACAGGACGGTGAAAACAGTGAGTTTGTGTTAGACGCGAATCGTGCTATGATTCATGCTCTAGGCTGGGAGCGCAAGCTTATTGCTTTTTCAAACACGGTCTACATCTTTCAGGTGCCGAGTTACAGGACAGTGAAAACAGTGAGTTTGTGTTAGACGCGAATCGTGCTATGATTCATGCTCTAGGCTGGGAGCTAAAGCTTATTGCTTTTTCAAACACGGTCGACATCTCTCAGGTGCCGAGTTACAGGACGGTGAAAACAGTGAGTTTGTGTTAGACGCGAATCGTGCTCTGATTCATGCTCTAGGCTGGGAGCGCAAGCTTATTGCTTTCTCAAACACGGTCTACACCTCTCAGGTGCCGAGTTACAGGACGGTGAAAACAGTGAGTTTGTGTTAGACGCGAATCGTCCTCTGATTCATGCTCTAGGCTGGGAGCGCAAGCTTATTGCTTTTTCAAACACGGTCTACACCTCTCAGGTGCCGAGTTACAGGACGGTGAAAACAGTGAGTTTGTGTTAGACGCGAATCGTGCTATGATTCATGCTCTAGGCTGGGAGCGCAAGCTTATTGCTTTTTCAAACACGGTCTACATCTCTCAGGTGCCGAGTTACAGGACGGTGAAAACAGTGAGTTTGTGTTAGACGCGAATCGTGCTCTGATTCATGCTCTAGGCTGGGAGCGCAAGCTTTTTGCTTTTTCAAACACGGTCTACACCTCTCAGGTGCCGAGGTACAGGACGGTGAAAACAGTGAGTTTGTGTTAGACCCGAATCGTGCTGGTATTGATGCTCTAGGCTGGGAGCGCAAGCTTATTGCTGTTTCAAACACGGTCTACACCTCTCAGGTGCCGAGTTACAGGACGGTGAAAACAGTGAGTTTGTGTTAGACGCGAATCGTGCTCTGATTCATGCTCTAGGCTGGGAGCGCAAGCTTATTGCTTTTTCAAACACGGTCTACACCTCTCAGGTGCCGAGTTACAGGACGGTGAAAACAGTGAGTTTATGTTAGACGCGAATCGTGCTTGGATTCATGCTCTAGGCTGGGAGCGCAAGCGTAATGCTTTTTCAAACACGGTCTACACCTCTCAGGTGCCGAGGTACAGGACGGTGAAAACAGTGAGTTTGTGTTAGACGCGAATCGTGCTCTGATTCATGCTCTAGGCTGGAAGCTAAAGCTTATTGCTTTTTCAAACACGGTCTACACCTCTCAGGTGCCGAGTTACAGGACGGTGAAAACAGTGAGTTTGTGTTAGACGCGAATCGTGCTCTGATTCATGCTCTAGGCTGGGAGCTAAAGCTTATTGGTTTTTCAAACACGGTCTACTCCTCTCAGGTGCCGAGTTACCGGACGGTGAAAACAGTGAGTTTGTGTTAGACGCGAATCGTGCTCTGATTCATGCTCTAGGCTGGGAGCGCAAGCTTATTGCTTTTTCAAACACGGTCTACACCTCTCAGGTGCCGAGGTACAGGACGGTGAAAACAGTGAGTTTGTGTTAGACGCGAATCGTGCTCTGATTCATGCTCTAGGCTGGGAGCGCAAGCTTATTGCTTTTTCAAACACGGTCTACACCTCTCAGGTGCCGAGGTACAGGACGGTGAAAACAGTGAGTTTGTGTTAGACGCGAATCGTGCTCTGATTCATGCTCTAGGCTGGGAGCTAAAGCTTATTGCTTTTTCAAACACGGTCTACACCTCTCAGGTGCCGAGTTACAGGACGGTGAAAACAGTGAGTTTGTGTTAGACGCGAATCGTGCTCTGATTCATGCTCTAGGCTGGGAGCTAAAGCTTATTGCTTCTTCAAACACGGTCTACTCCTCTCAGGTGCCGAGTTACAGGACGGTGAAAACAGTGAGTTTGTGTTAGACGCGAATCGTGCTCTGATTCATGCTCTAGGCTGGGAGCGCAAGCTTTTTGCTTTTTCAAACACGGTCTACATCTCTCTGGTGCCGAGTTACAGAACGGTGAAAACAGTGAGTTTGTGTTAGACGCGAATCGTGCTCTGATTCATGCTCTAGGCTGGGAGCGCAAGCGTAATGCTTTTTCAAACACGGTCTACACCTCTCAGGTGCCGAGGTACAGGACGGTGAAAACAGTGAGTTTGTGTTAGACGCGAATCGTGCTCTGATTCATGCTCTAGGCTGGGAGCGCAAGCTTTTTGCTTTTTCAAACACGGTCTACATCTCTCTGGTGCCGAGTTACAGAACGGTGAAAACAGTGAGTTTGTGTTAGACGCGAATCGTGCTGGTATTGATGCTCTAGGCTGGGAGCGCAAGCTTATTGCTGTTTCAAACACGGTCTACACCTCTCAGGTGCCGAGTTACAGGACGGTGAAAACAGTGAGTTTGTGTTAGACGCGAATCGTGCTCTGATTCATGCTCTAGGCTGGGAGCGCAAGCTTATTGCTTTTTCAAACACGGTCTACACCTCTCAGGTGCCGAGTTACAGGACGGTGAAAACAGTGAGTTTGTGTTAGACGCGAATCGTGCTGGTATTGATGCTCTACGCTGGGAGCGCAAGCTTATTGCTGTTTCAAACACGGTCTACATCTCTCTGGTGCCGAGTTACAGAACGGTGAAAACAGTGAGTTTGTGTTAGACGCGAATCGTGCTCTGATTCATGCTCTAGGCTGGGAGCGCAAGCGTAATGCTTTTTCAAACACGGTCTACACCTCTCAGGTGCCGAGGTACAGGACGGTGAAAACAGTGAGTTTGTGTTAGACGCGAATCGTGCTCTGATTCATGCTCTAGGCTGGGAGCGCAAGCTTATTGCTTTTTCAAACACGGTCTACACCTCTCAGGTGCCGAGTTACAGGACGGTGAAAACAGTGAGTTTGTGTTAGACGCGAATCGTGCTATGATTCATGCTCTAGGCTGGGAGCGCAAGCTTATTGCTTTTTCAAACACGGTCTACATCTCTCAGGTGCCGAGTTACAGGACGGTGAAAACAGTGAGTTTGTGTTAGACGCGAATCGTGCTCCGATTCATGCTCTAGGCTGGGAGCGCAAGCTTTTTGCTTTTTCAAACATGGTCTACACCTCTCAGGTGCCGAGGTACAGGACGGTGAAAACAGTGAGTTTGTGTTAGACGCGAATCGTGCTGGTATTGATGCTCTAGGCTGGGAGCGCAAGCGTAATGCTTTTTCAAACACGGTCTACACCTCTCAGGTGCCGAGGTACAGGACGGTGAAAACAGTGAGTTTGTGTTAGACGCGAATCGTGCTCTGATTCATGCTCTAGGCTGGGAGCGCAAGCTTATTGCTTTCTCAAACACGGTCTACACCTCTCAGGTGCCGAGTTACAGGACGGTGAAAACAGTGAGTTTGTGTTAGACGCGAATCGTGCTCTGATTCATGCTCTAGGCTGGGAGCGCAAGCTTATTGCTTTTTCAAACACGGTCTACACCTCTCAGGTGCCGAGTTACAGGACGGTGAAAACAGTGAGTTTGTGTTAGACGCGAATCGTGCTCTGATTCATGCTCTAGGCTGGGAGCTAAAGCTTATTGCTTATTCACACACGGTCTACTCCTCTCAGGTGCCGAGTTACAGGACGGTGAAAACAGTGAGTTTGTGTTAGACGCGAATCGTGCTCTGATTCATGCTCTAGGCTGGGAGCGCAAGCTTTTTGCTTTTTCAAACACGGTCTACATCTCTCTGGTGCCGAGTTACAGAACGGTGAAAACAGTGAGTTTGTGTTAGACGCGAATCGTGCTCTGATTCATGCTCTAGGCTGGGAGCGCAAGCGTAATGCTTTTTCAAACACGGTCTACACCTCTCAGGTGCCGAGGTACAGGACGGTGAAAACAGTGAGTTTGTGTTAGACGCGAATCGTGCTCTGATTCATGCTCTAGGCTGGGAGCGCAAGCTTATTGCTTTTTCAAACACGGTCTACACCTCTCAGGTGCCGAGTTACAGGACGGTGAAAACAGTGAGTTTGTGTTAGACGCGAATCGTGCTCTGATTCATGCTCTAGGCTGGGAGCGCAAGCGTAATGCTTTTTCAAACACGGTCTACACCTCTCAGGTGCCGAGTTACAGGACGGTGAAAACAGTGAGTTTGTGTTAGACGCGAATCGTGCTCTGATTCATGCTCTAGGCTGGGAGCTAAAGCTTATTGCTTCTTCAAACACGGTCTACTCCTCTCAGGTGCCGAGTTACAGGACGGTGAAAACAGTGAGTTTGTGTTAGACGCGAATCGTGCTCTGATTCATGCTCTAGGCTGGGAGCGCAAGCTTATTGCTTTCTCAAACACGGTCTACACCTCTCAGGTGCCGAGTTACAGGACGGTGAAAACAGTGAGTTTGTGTTAGACGCGAATCGTGCTCTGATTCATGCTCTAGGCTGTGAGCGCAAGCTTATTGCTTTTTCAAACACGGTCTACACCTCTCAGGTGCCGAGTTACAGGACGGTGAAAACAGTGAGTTTGTGTTAGACGCGAATCGTGCTATGATTCATGCTCTAGGCTGGGAGCGCAAGCTTATTGCTTTTTCAAACACGGTCTACATCTCTCAGGTGCCGAGTTACAGGACGGTGAAAACAGTGAGTTTGTGTTAGACGCGAATCGTGCTCTGATTCATGCTCTAGGCTGGGAGCGCAAGCTTTTTGCTTTTTCAAACACGGTCTACACCTCTCAGGTGCCGAGGTACAGGACGGTGAAAACAGTGAGTTTGTGTTAGACGCGAATCGTGCTGGTATTGATGCTCTAGGCTGGGAGCGCAAGCGTAATGCTTTTTCAAACACGGTCTACACCTCTCAGGTGCCGAGGTACAGGACGGTGAAAACAGTGAGTTTGTGTTAGACGCGAATCGTGCTCTGATTCATGCTCTAGGCTGGGAGCGCAAGCTTATTGCTTTCTCAAACACGGTCTACACCTCTCAGGTGCCGAGTTACAGGACGGTGAAAACAGTGAGTTTGTGTTAGACGCGAATCGTGCTATGATTCATGCTCTAGGCTGGGAGCGCAAGCTTATTGCTTTTTCAAACACGGTCTACATCTCTCAGGTGCCGAGTTACAGGACGGTGAAAACAGTGAGTTTGTGTTAGACGCGAATCGTGCTCTGATTCATGCTCTAGGCTGGGAGCGCAAGCTTTTTGCTTTTTCAAACACGGTCTACACCTCTCAGGTGCCGAGGTACAGGACGGTGAAAACAGTGAGTTTGTGTTAGACGCGAATCGTGCTGGTATTGATGCTCTAGGCTGGGAGCGCAAGCGTAATGCTTTTTCAAACACGGTCTACACCTCTCAGGTGCCGAGGTACAGGACGGTGAAAACAGTGAGTTTGTGTTAGACGCGAATCGTGCTCTGATTCATGCTCTAGGCTGGGAGCGCAAGCTTATTGCTTTCTCAAACACGGTCTACACCTCTCAGGTGCCGAGTTACAGGACGGTGAAAACAGTGAGTTTGTGTTAGACGCGAATCGTGCTATGATTCATGCTCTAGGCTGGGAGCGCAAGCTTATTGCTTTTTCAAACACGGTCTACATCTTTCAGGTGCCGAGTTACAGGACAGTGAAAACAGTGAGTTTGTGTTAGACGCGAATCGTGCTATGATTCATGCTCTAGGCTGGGAGCTAAAGCTTATTGCTTTTTCAAACACGGTCGACATCTCTCAGGTGCCGAGTTACAGGACGGTGAAAACAGTGAGTTTGTGTTAGACGCGAATCGTGCTCTGATTCATGCTCTAGGCTGGGAGCGCAAGCTTATTGCTTTCTCAAACACGGTCTACACCTCTCAGGTGCCGAGTTACAGGACGGTGAAAACAGTGAGTTTGTGTTAGACGCGAATCGTCCTCTGATTCATGCTCTAGGCTGGGAGCGCAAGCTTATTGCTTTTTCAAACACGGTCTACACCTCTCAGGTGCCGAGTTACAGGACGGTGAAAACAGTGAGTTTGTGTTAGACGCGAATCGTGCTATGATTCATGCTCTAGGCTGGGAGCGCAAGCTTATTGCTTTTTCAAACACGGTCTACATCTCTCAGGTGCCGAGTTACAGGACGGTGAAAACAGTGAGTTTGTGTTAGACGCGAATCGTGCTCTGATTCATGCTCTAGGCTGGGAGCGCAAGCTTTTTGCTTTTTCAAACACGGTCTACACCTCTCAGGTGCCGAGGTACAGGACGGTGAAAACAGTGAGTTTGTGTTAGACCCGAATCGTGCTGGTATTGATGCTCTAGGCTGGGAGCGCAAGCTTATTGCTGTTTCAAACACGGTCTACACCTCTCAGGTGCCGAGTTACAGGACGGTGAAAACAGTGAGTTTGTGTTAGACGCGAATCGTGCTCTGATTCATGCTCTAGGCTGGGAGCGCAAGCTTATTGCTTTTTCAAACACGGTCTACACCTCTCAGGTGCCGAGTTACAGGACGGTGAAAACAGTGAGTTTATGTTAGACGCGAATCGTGCTTGGATTCATGCTCTAGGCTGGGAGCGCAAGCGTAATGCTTTTTCAAACACGGTCTACACCTCTCAGGTGCCGAGGTACAGGACGGTGAAAACAGTGAGTTTGTGTTAGACGCGAATCGTGCTCTGATTCATGCTCTAGGCTGGAAGCTAAAGCTTATTGCTTTTTCAAACACGGTCTACACCTCTCAGGTGCCGAGTTACAGGACGGTGAAAACAGTGAGTTTGTGTTAGACGCGAATCGTGCTCTGATTCATGCTCTAGGCTGGGAGCTAAAGCTTATTGGTTTTTCAAACACGGTCTACTCCTCTCAGGTGCCGAGTTACCGGACGGTGAAAACAGTGAGTTTGTGTTAGACGCGAATCGTGCTCTGATTCATGCTCTAGGCTGGGAGCGCAAGCTTATTGCTTTTTCAAACACGGTCTACACCTCTCAGGTGCCGAGGTACAGGACGGTGAAAACAGTGAGTTTGTGTTAGACGCGAATCGTGCTCTGATTCATGCTCTAGGCTGGGAGCGCAAGCTTATTGCTTTTTCAAACACGGTCTACACCTCTCAGGTGCCGAGGTACAGGACGGTGAAAACAGTGAGTTTGTGTTAGACGCGAATCGTGCTCTGATTCATGCTTTAGGCTGGGAGCTAAAGCTTATTGCTTCTTCAAACACGGTCTACTCCTCTCAGGTGCCGAGTTACAGGACGGTGAAAACAGTGAGTTTGTGTTAGACGCGAATCGTGCTCTGATTCATGCTCTAGGCTGGGAGCGCAAGCTTTGTGCTTTTTCAAACACGGTCTACATCTCTCTGGTGCCGAGTTACAGAGCGGTGAAAACAGTGAGTTTGTGTTAGACGCGAATCGTGCTCTGATTCATGCTCTAGGCTGGGAGCGCAAGCGTAATGCTTTTTCAAACACGGTCTACACCTCTCAGGTGCCGAGGTACAGGACGGTGAAAACAGTGAGTTTGTGTTAGACGCGAATCGTGCTGGTATTGATGCTCTAGGCTGGGAGCGCAAGCGTAATGCTTTTTCAAACACGGTCTACACCTCTCAGGTGCCGAGGTACAGGACGGTGAAAACAGTGAGTTTGTGTTAGACGCGAATCGTGCTCTGATTCATGCTCTAGGCTGGGAGCTAAAGCTTATTGCTTTTTCAAACACGGTCTACACCTCTCAGGTGCCGAGTTACAGGACGGTGAAAACAGTGAGTTTGTGTTAGACGCGAATCGTGCTCTGATTCATGCTCTAGGCTGGGAGCTAAAGCTTATTGGTTTTTCAAACACGGTCTACTCCTCTCAGGTGCCGAGTTACAGGACGGTGAAAACAGTGAGTTTGTGTTAGACGCGAATCGTGCTCTGATTCATGCTCTAGGCTGGGAGCGCAAGCTTATTGCTTTTTCAAACACGGTCTACACCTCTCAGGTGCCGAGGTACAGGACGGTGAAAACAGTGAGTTTGTGTTAGACGCGAATCGTGCTCTGATTCATGCTCTAGGCTGGGAGCGCAAGCTTATTGCTTTTTCAAACACGGTCTACACCTCTCAGGTGCCGAGTTACAGGACGGTGAAAACAGTGAGTTTGTGTTAGACGCGAATCGTGCTCTGATTCATGCTCTAGGCTGGGAGCTAAAGCTTATTGCTTCTTCAAACACGGTCTACTCCTCTCAGGTGCCGAGTTACAGGACGGTGAAAACAGTGAGTTTGTGTTAGACGCGAATCGTGCTCTGATTCATGCTCTAGGCTGGGAGCGCAAGCGTAATGCTTTTTCAAACACGGTCTACACCTCTCAGGTGCCGAGGTACAGGACGGTGAAAACAGTGAGTTTGTGTTAGACGCGAATCGTGCTCTGATTCATGCTCTAGGCTGGGAGCGCAAGCTTATTGCTTTTTCAAACACGGTCTACACCTCTCAGGTGCCGAGTTACAGGACGGTGAAAACAGTGAGTTTGTGTTAGACGCGAATCGTGCTCTGATTCATGCTCTAGGCTGGGAGCGCAAGCGTAATGCTTTTTCAAACACGGTCTACACCTCTCAGGTGCCGAGTTACAGGACGGTGAAAACAGTGAGTTTGTGTTAGACGCGAATCGTGCTCTGATTCATGCTCTAGGCTGGGAGCTAAAGCTTATTGCTTCTTCAAACACGGTCTACTCCTCTCAGGTGCCGAGTTACAGGACGGTGAAAACAGTGAGTTTGTGTTAGACGCGAATCGTGCTCTGATTCATGCTCTAGGCTGGGAGCGCAAGCTTATTGCTTTCTCAAACACGGTCTACACCTCTCAGGTGCCGAGTTACAGGACGGTGAAAACAGTGAGTTTGTGTTAGACGCGAATCGTCCTCTGATTCATGCTCTAGGCTGGGAGCGCAAGCTTATTGCTTTTTCAAACACGGTCTACACCTCTCAGGTGCCGAGTTACAGGACGGTGAAAACAGTGAGTTTGTGTTAGACGCGAATCGTGCTATGATTCATGCTCTAGGCTGGGAGCGCAAGCTTATTGCTTTTTCAAACACGGTCTACATCTCTCAGGTGCCGAGTTACAGGACGGTGAAAACAGTGAGTTTGTGTTAGACGCGAATCGTGCTCTGATTCATGCTCTAGGCTGGGAGCGCAAGCTTTTTGCTTTTTCAAACACGGTCTACACCTCTCAGGTGCCGAGGTACAGGACGGTGAAAACAGTGAGTTTGTGTTAGACCCGAATCGTGCTGGTATTGATGCTCTAGGCTGGGAGCGCAAGCTTATTGCTGTTTCAAACACGGTCTACACCTCTCAGGTGCCGAGTTACAGGACGGTGAAAACAGTGAGTTTGTGTTAGACGCGAATCGTGCTCTGATTCATGCTCTAGGCTGGGAGCGCAAGCTTATTGCTTTTTCAAACACGGTCTACACCTCTCAGGTGCCGAGTTACAGGACGGTGAAAACAGTGAGTTTATGTTAGACGCGAATCGTGCTTGGATTCATGCTCTAGGCTGGGAGCGCAAGCGTAATGCTTTTTCAAACACGGTCTACACCTCTCAGGTGCCGAGGTACAGGACGGTGAAAACAGTGAGTTTGTGTTAGACGCGAATCGTGCTCTGATTCATGCTCTAGGCTGGTAGCTAAAGCTTATTGCTTTTTCAAACACGGTCTACACCTCTCAGGTGCCGAGTTACAGGACGGTGAAAACAGTGAGTTTGTGTTAGACGCGAATCGTGCTCTGATTCATGCTCTAGGCTGGGAGCTAAAGCTTATTGGTTTTTCAAACACGGTCTACTCCTCTCAGGTGCCGAGTTACAGGACGGTGAAAACAGTGAGTTTGTGTTAGACGCGAATCGTGCTCTGATTCATGCTCTAGGCTGGGAGCGCAAGCTTATTGCTTTTTCAAACACGGTCTACACCTCTCAGGTGCCGAGGTACAGGACGGTGAAAACAGTGAGTTTGTGTTAGACGCGAATCGTGCTCTGATTCATGCTCTAGGCTGGGAGCGCAAGCTTATTGCTTTTTCAAACACGGTCTACACCTCTCAGGTGCCGAGGTACAGGACGGTGAAAACAGTGAGTTTGTGTTAGACGCGAATCGTGCTCTGATTCATGCTTTAGGCTGGGAGCTAAAGCTTATTGCTTCTTCAAACACGGTCTACTCCTCTCAGGTGCCGAGTTACAGGACGGTGAAAACAGTGAGTTTGTGTTAGACGCGAATCGTGCTCTGATTCATGCTCTAGGCTGGGAGCGCAAGCTTTGTGCTTTTTCAAACACGGTCTACATCTCTCTGGTGCCGAGTTACAGAGCGGTGAAAACAGTGAGTTTGTGTTAGACGCGAATCGTGCTCTGATTCATGCTCTAGGCTGGGAGCGCAAGCGTAATGCTTTTTCAAACACGGTCTACACCTCTCAGGTGCCGAGGTACAGGACGGTGAAAACAGTGAGTTTGTGTTAGACGCGAATCGTGCTGGTATTGATGCTCTAGGCTGGGAGCGCAAGCGTAATGCTTTTTCAAACACGGTCTACACCTCTCAGGTGCCGAGGTACAGGACGGTGAAAACAGTGAGTTTGTGTTAGACGCGAATCGTGCTCTGATTCATGCTCTAGGCTGGGAGCTAAAGCTTATTGCTTTTTCAAACACGGTCTACACCTCTCAGGTGCCGAGTTACAGGACGGTGAAAACAGTGAGTTTGTGTTAGACGCGAATCGTGCTCTGATTCATGCTCTAGGCTGGGAGCTAAAGCTTATTGGTTTTTCAAACACGGTCTACTCCTCTCAGGTGCCGAGTTACAGGACGGTGAAAACAGTGAGTTTGTGTTAGACGCGAATCGTGCTCTGATTCATGCTCTAGGCTGGGAGCGCAAGCTTATTGCTTTTTCAAACACGGTCTACACCTCTCAGGTGCCGAGGTACAGGACGGTGAAAACAGTGAGTTTGTGTTAGACGCGAATCGTGCTCTGATTCATGCTCTAGGCTGGGAGCGCAAGCTTATTGCTTTTTCAAACACGGTCTACACCTCTCAGGTGCCGAGTTACAGGACGGTGAAAACAGTGAGTTTGTGTTAGACGCGAATCGTGCTCTGATTCATGCTCTAGGCTGGGAGCTAAAGCTTATTGCTTCTTCAAACACGGTCTACTCCTCTCAGGTGCCGAGTTACAGGACGGTGAAAACAGTGAGTTTGTGTTAGACGCGAATCGTGCTCTGATTCATGCTCTAGGCTGGGAGCGCAAGCTTTTTGCTTTTTCAAACACGGTCTACATCTCTCTGGTGCCGAGTTACAGAACGGTGAAAACAGTGAGTTTGTGTTAGACGCGAATCGTGCTCTGATTCATGCTCTAGGCTGGGAGCGCAAGCGTAATGCTTTTTCAAACACGGTCTACACCTCTCAGGTGCCGAGGTACAGGACGGTGAAAACAGTGAGTTTGTGTTAGACGCGAATCGTGCTCTGATTCATGCTCTAGGCTGGGAGCGCAAGCTTATTGCTTTTTCAAACACGGTCTACACCTCTCAGGTGCCGAGTTACAGGACGGTGAAAACAGTGAGTTTGTGTTAGACGCGAATCGTGCTCTGATTCATGCTCTAGGCTGGGAGCGCAAGCTTATTGCTTTTTCAAACACGGTCTACACCTCTCAGGTGCCGAGTTACAGGACGGTGAAAACAGTGAGTTTATGTTAGACGCGAATCGTGCTTGGATTCATGCTCTAGGCTGGGAGCGCAAGCGTAATGCTTTTTCAAACACGGTCTACACCTCTCAGGTGCCGAGGTACAGGACGGTGAAAACAGTGAGTTTGTGTTAGACGCGAATCGTGCTCTGATTCATGCTCTAGGCTGGAAGCTAAAGCTTATTGCTTTTTCAAACACGGTCTACACCTCTCAGGTGCCGAGTTACAGGACGGTGAAAACAGTGAGTTTGTGTTAGACGCGAATCGTGCTCTGATTCATGCTCTAGGCTGGGAGCTAAAGCTTATTGGTTTTTCAAACACGGTCTACTCCTCTCAGGTGCCGAGTTACCGGACGGTGAAAACAGTGAGTTTGTGTTAGACGCGAATCGTGCTCTGATTCATGCTCTAGGCTGGGAGCGCAAGCTTATTGCTTTTTCAAACACGGTCTACACCTCTCAGGTGCCGAGGTACAGGACGGTGAAAACAGTGAGTTTGTGTTAGACGCGAATCGTGCTCTGATTCATGCTCTAGGCTGGGAGCGCAAGCTTATTGCTTTTTCAAACACGGTCTACACCTCTCAGGTGCCGAGGTACAGGACGGTGAAAACAGTGAGTTTGTGTTAGACGCGAATCGTGCTCTGATTCATGCTTTAGGCTGGGAGCTAAAGCTTATTGCTTCTTCAAACACGGTCTACTCCTCTCAGGTGCCGAGTTACAGGACGGTGAAAACAGTGAGTTTGTGTTAGACGCGAATCGTGCTCTGATTCATGCTCTAGGCTGGGAGCGCAAGCTTTGTGCTTTTTCAAACACGGTCTACATCTCTCTGGTGCCGAGTTACAGAGCGGTGAAAACAGTGAGTTTGTGTTAGACGCGAATCGTGCTCTGATTCATGCTCTAGGCTGGGAGCGCAAGCGTAATGCTTTTTCAAACACGGTCTACACCTCTCAGGTGCCGAGGTACAGGACGGTGAAAACAGTGAGTTTGTGTTAGACGCGAATCGTGCTGGTATTGATGCTCTAGGCTGGGAGCGCAAGCGTAATGCTTTTTCAAACACGGTCTACACCTCTCAGGTGCCGAGGTACAGGACGGTGAAAACAGTGAGTTTGTGTTAGACGCGAATCGTGCTCTGATTCATGCTCTAGGCTGGGAGCTAAAGCTTATTGCTTTTTCAAACACGGTCTACACCTCTCAGGTGCCGAGTTACAGGACGGTGAAAACAGTGAGTTTGTGTTAGACGCGAATCGTGCTCTGATTCATGCTCTAGGCTGGGAGCTAAAGCTTATTGGTTTTTCAAACACGGTCTACTCCTCTCAGGTGCCGAGTTACAGGACGGTGAAAACAGTGAGTTTGTGTTAGACGCGAATCGTGCTCTGATTCATGCTCTAGGCTGGGAGCGCAAGCTTATTGCTTTTTCAAACACGGTCTACACCTCTCAGGTGCCGAGGTACAGGACGGTGAAAACAGTGAGTTTGTGTTAGACGCGAATCGTGCTCTGATTCATGCTCTAGGCTGGGAGCGCAAGCTTATTGCTTTTTCAAACACGGTCTACACCTCTCAGGTGCCGAGTTACAGGACGGTGAAAACAGTGAGTTTGTGTTAGACGCGAATCGTGCTCTGATTCATGCTCTAGGCTGGGAGCTAAAGCTTATTGCTTCTTCAAACACGGTCTACTCCTCTCAGGTGCCGAGTTACAGGACGGTGAAAACAGTGAGTTTGTGTTAGACGCGAATCGTGCTCTGATTCATGCTCTAGGCTGGGAGCGCAAGCGTAATGCTTTTTCAAACACGGTCTACACCTCTCAGGTGCCGAGGTACAGGACGGTGAAAACAGTGAGTTTGTGTTAGACGCGAATCGTGCTCTGATTCATGCTCTAGGCTGGGAGCGCAAGCTTATTGCTTTTTCAAACACGGTCTACACCTCTCAGGTGCCGAGTTACAGGACGGTGAAAACAGTGAGTTTGTGTTAGACGCGAATCGTGCTCTGATTCATGCTCTAGGCTGGGAGCGCAAGCGTAATGCTTTTTCAAACACGGTCTACACCTCTCAGGTGCCGAGTTACAGGACGGTGAAAACAGTGAGTTTGTGTTAGACGCGAATCGTGCTCTGATTCATGCTCTAGGCTGGGAGCTAAAGCTTATTGCTTCTTCAAACACGGTCTACTCCTCTCAGGTGCCGAGTTACAGGACGGTGAAAACAGTGAGTTTGTGTTAGACGCGAATCGTGCTCTGATTCATGCTCTAGGCTGGGAGCGCAAGCTTATTGCTTTCTCAAACACGGTCTACACCTCTCAGGTGCCGAGTTACAGGACGGTGAAAACAGTGAGTTTGTGTTAGACGCGAATCGTCCTCTGATTCATGCTCTAGGCTGGGAGCGCAAGCTTATTGCTTTTTCAAACACGGTCTACACCTCTCAGGTGCCGAGTTACAGGACGGTGAAAACAGTGAGTTTGTGTTAGACGCGAATCGTGCTATGATTCATGCTCTAGGCTGGGAGCGCAAGCTTATTGCTTTTTCAAACACGGTCTACATCTCTCAGGTGCCGAGTTACAGGACGGTGAAAACAGTGAGTTTGTGTTAGACGCGAATCGTGCTCTGATTCATGCTCTAGGCTGGGAGCGCAAGCTTTTTGCTTTTTCAAACACGGTCTACACCTCTCAGGTGCCGAGGTACAGGACGGTGAAAACAGTGAGTTTGTGTTAGACCCGAATCGTGCTGGTATTGATGCTCTAGGCTGGGAGCGCAAGCTTATTGCTGTTTCAAACACGGTCTACACCTCTCAGGTGCCGAGTTACAGGACGGTGAAAACAGTGAGTTTGTGTTAGACGCGAATCGTGCTCTGATTCATGCTCTAGGCTGGGAGCGCAAGCTTATTGCTTTTTCAAACACGGTCTACACCTCTCAGGTGCCGAGTTACAGGACGGTGAAAACAGTGAGTTTATGTTAGACGCGAATCGTGCTTGGATTCATGCTCTAGGCTGGGAGCGCAAGCGTAATGCTTTTTCAAACACGGTCTACACCTCTCAGGTGCCGAGGTACAGGACGGTGAAAACAGTGAGTTTGTGTTAGACGCGAATCGTGCTCTGATTCATGCTCTAGGCTGGTAGCTAAAGCTTATTGCTTTTTCAAACACGGTCTACACCTCTCAGGTGCCGAGTTACAGGACGGTGAAAACAGTGAGTTTGTGTTAGACGCGAATCGTGCTCTGATTCATGCTCTAGGCTGGGAGCTAAAGCTTATTGGTTTTTCAAACACGGTCTACTCCTCTCAGGTGCCGAGTTACAGGACGGTGAAAACAGTGAGTTTGTGTTAGACGCGAATCGTGCTCTGATTCATGCTCTAGGCTGGGAGCGCAAGCTTATTGCTTTTTCAAACACGGTCTACACCTCTCAGGTGCCGAGGTACAGGACGGTGAAAACAGTGAGTTTGTGTTAGACGCGAATCGTGCTCTGATTCATGCTCTAGGCTGGGAGCGCAAGCTTATTGCTTTTTCAAACACGGTCTACACCTCTCAGGTGCCGAGGTACAGGACGGTGAAAACAGTGAGTTTGTGTTAGACGCGAATCGTGCTCTGATTCATGCTTTAGGCTGGGAGCTAAAGCTTATTGCTTCTTCAAACACGGTCTACTCCTCTCAGGTGCCGAGTTACAGGACGGTGAAAACAGTGAGTTTGTGTTAGACGCGAATCGTGCTCTGATTCATGCTCTAGGCTGGGAGCGCAAGCTTTGTGCTTTTTCAAACACGGTCTACATCTCTCTGGTGCCGAGTTACAGAGCGGTGAAAACAGTGAGTTTGTGTTAGACGCGAATCGTGCTCTGATTCATGCTCTAGGCTGGGAGCGCAAGCGTAATGCTTTTTCAAACACGGTCTACACCTCTCAGGTGCCGAGGTACAGGACGGTGAAAACAGTGAGTTTGTGTTAGACGCGAATCGTGCTGGTATTGATGCTCTAGGCTGGGAGCGCAAGCGTAATGCTTTTTCAAACACGGTCTACACCTCTCAGGTGCCGAGGTACAGGACGGTGAAAACAGTGAGTTTGTGTTAGACGCGAATCGTGCTCTGATTCATGCTCTAGGCTGGGAGCTAAAGCTTATTGCTTTTTCAAACACGGTCTACACCTCTCAGGTGCCGAGTTACAGGACGGTGAAAACAGTGAGTTTGTGTTAGACGCGAATCGTGCTCTGATTCATGCTCTAGGCTGGGAGCTAAAGCTTATTGGTTTTTCAAACACGGTCTACTCCTCTCAGGTGCCGAGTTACAGGACGGTGAAAACAGTGAGTTTGTGTTAGACGCGAATCGTGCTCTGATTCATGCTCTAGGCTGGGAGCGCAAGCTTATTGCTTTTTCAAACACGGTCTACACCTCTCAGGTGCCGAGGTACAGGACGGTGAAAACAGTGAGTTTGTGTTAGACGCGAATCGTGCTCTGATTCATGCTCTAGGCTGGGAGCGCAAGCTTATTGCTTTTTCAAACACGGTCTACACCTCTCAGGTGCCGAGTTACAGGACGGTGAAAACAGTGAGTTTGTGTTAGACGCGAATCGTGCTCTGATTCATGCTCTAGGCTGGGAGCTAAAGCTTATTGCTTCTTCAAACACGGTCTACTCCTCTCAGGTGCCGAGTTACAGGACGGTGAAAACAGTGAGTTTGTGTTAGACGCGAATCGTGCTCTGATTCATGCTCTAGGCTGGGAGCGCAAGCTTTTTGCTTTTTCAAACACGGTCTACATCTCTCTGGTGCCGAGTTACAGAACGGTGAAAACAGTGAGTTTGTGTTAGACGCGAATCGTGCTCTGATTCATGCTCTAGGCTGGGAGCGCAAGCGTAATGCTTTTTCAAACACGGTCTACACCTCTCAGGTGCCGAGGTACAGGACGGTGAAAACAGTGAGTTTGTGTTAGACGCGAATCGTGCTCTGATTCATGCTCTAGGCTGGGAGCGCAAGCTTATTGCTTTTTCAAACACGGTCTACACCTCTCAGGTGCCGAGTTACAGGACGGTGAAAACAGTGAGTTTGTGTTAGACGCGAATCGTGCTCTGATTCATGCTCTAGGCTGGGAGCGCAAGCGTAATGCTTTTTCAAACACGGTCTACACCTCTCAGGTGCCGAGTTACAGGACGGTGAAAACAGTGAGTTTGTGTTAGACGCGAATCGTGCTCTGATTCATGCTCTAGGCTGGGAGCTAAAGCTTATTGCTTCTTCAAACACGGTCTACTCCTCTCAGGTGCCGAGTTACAGGACGGTGAAAACAGTGAGTTTGTGTTAGACGCGAATCGTGCTCTGATTCATGCTCTAGGCTGGGAGCGCAAGCTTATTGCTTTCTCAAACACGGTCTACACCTCTCAGGTGCCGAGTTACAGGACGGTGAAAGCAGTGAGTTTGTGTTAGACGCGAATCGTGCTCTGATTCATGCTCTAGGCTGGGAGCGCAAGCTTATTGCTTTTTCAAACACGGTCTACACCTCTCAGGTGCCGAGTTACAGGACGGTGAAAACAGTGAGTTTGTGTTAGACGCGAATCGTGCTATGATTCATGCTCTAGGCTGGGAGCGCAAGCTTATTGCTTTTTCAAATACGGTCTACATCTCTCAGGTGCCGAGTTACAGGACGGTGAAAACAGTGAGTTTGTGTTAGACGCGAATCGTGCTCTGATTCATGCTCTAGGCTGGGAGCGCAAGCTTTTTGCTTTTTCAAACACGGTCTACACCTCTCAGGTGCCGAGGTACAGGACGGTGAAAACAGTGAGTTTGTGTTAGACGCGAATCGTGCTGGTATTGATGCTCTAGGCTGGGAGCGCAAGCTTATTGCTGTTTCAAACACGGTCTACACCTCTCAGGTGCCGAGTTACAGGACGGTGAAAACAGTGAGTTTGTGTTAGACGCGAATCGTGCTCTGATTCATGCTCTAGGCTGGGAGCGCAAGCTTATTGCTTTTTCAAACACGGTCTACACCTCTCAGGTGCCGAGTTACAGGACGGTGAAAACAGTGAGTTTATGTTAGACGCGAATCGTGCTTGGATTCATGCTCTAGGCTGGGAGCGCAAGCGTAATGCTTTTTCAAACACGGTCTACACCTCTCAGGTGCCGAGGTACAGGACGGTGAAAACAGTGAGTTTGTGTTAGACGCGAATCGTGCTCTGATTCATGCTCTAGGCTGGTAGCTAAAGCTTATTGCTTTTTCAAACACGGTCTACACCTCTCAGGTGCCGAGTTACAGGACGGTGAAAACAGTGAGTTTGTGTTAGACGCGAATCGTGCTCTGATTCATGCTCTAGGCTGGGAGCTAAAGCTTATTGGTTTTTCAAACACGGTCTACTCCTCTCAGGTGCCGAGTTACAGGACGGTGAAAACAGTGAGTTTGTGTTAGACGCGAATCGTGCTCTGATTCATGCTCTAGGCTGGGAGCGCAAGCTTATTGCTTTTTCAAACACGGTCTACACCTCTCAGGTGCCGAGGTACAGGACGGTGAAAACAGTGAGTTTGTGTTAGACGCGAATCGTGCTCTGATTCATGCTCTAGGCTGGGAGCGCAAGCTTATTGCTTTTTCAAACACGGTCTACACCTCTCAGGTGCCGAGTTACAGGACGGTGAAAACAGTGAGTTTGTGTTAGACGCGAATCGTGCTCTGATTCATGCTCTAGGCTGGGAGCTAAAGTTTATTGCTTCTTCAAACACGGTCTACTCCTCTCAGGTGCCGAGTTACAGGACGGTGAAAACAGTGAGTTTGTGTTAAACGCGAATCGTGCTCTGATTCATGCTCTAGGCTGGGAGCGCAAGCTTTTTGCTTTTTCAAACACGGTCTACATCTCTCTGGTGCCGAGTTACAGAACGGTGAAAACAGTGAGTTTGTGTTAGACGCGAATCGTGCTCTGATTCATGCTCTAGGCTGGGAGCGCAAGCGTAATGCTTTTTCAAACACGGTCTACACCTCTCAGGTGCCGAGGTACAGGACGGTGAAAACAGTGAGTTTGTGTTAGACGCGAATCGTGCTGGTATTGATGCTCTAGGCTGGGAGCGCAAGCGTAATGCTTTTTCAAACACGGTCTACACCTCTCAGGTGCCGAGGTACAGGACGGTGAAAACAGTGAGTTTGTGTTAGACGCGAATCGTGCTCTGATTCATGCTCTAGGCTGGGAGCTAAAGCTTATTGCTTTTTCAAACACGGTCTACACCTCTCAGGTGCCGAGTTACAGGACGGTGAAAACAGTGAGTTTGTGTTAGACGCGAATCGTGCTCTGATTCATGCTCTAGGCTGGGAGCTAAAGCTTATTGCTTCTTCAAACACGGTCTACTCCTCTCAGGTGCCGAGTTACAGGACGGTGAAAACAGTGAGTTTGTGTTAGACGCGAATCGTGCTCTGATTCATGCTCTAGGCTGGGAGCGCAAGCTTTTTGCTTTTTCAAACACGGTCTACATCTCTCTGGTGCCGAGTTACCGAACGGTGAAAACAGTGAGTTTGTGTTAGACGCGAATCGTGCTCTGATTCATGCTCTAGGCTGGGAGCGCAAGCGTAATGCTTTTTCAAACACGGTCTACACCTCTCAGGTGCCGAGGTACAGGACGGTGAAAACAGTGAGTTTGTGTTAGACGCGAATCGTGCTCTGATTCATGCTCTAGGCTGGGAGCGCAAGCTTTTTGCTTTTTCAAACACGGTCTACATCTCTCTGGTGCCGAGTTACAGAACGGTGAAAACAGTGAGTTTGTGTTAGACGCGAATCGTGCTGGTATTGATGCTCTAGGCTGGGAGCGCAAGCTTATTGCTGTTTCAAACACGGTCTACACCTCTCAGGTGCCGAGTTACAGGACGGTGAAAACAGTGAGTTTGTGTTAGACGCGAATCGTGCTCTGATTCATGCTCTAGGCTGGGAGCGCAAGCTTATTGCTTTTTCAAACGCGGTCTACACCTCTCAGGTGCCGAGTTACAGGACGGTGAAAACAGTGAGTTTGTGTTAGACGCGAATCGTGCTGGTATTGATGCTCTACGCTGGGAGCGCAAGCTTATTGCTGTTTCAAACACGGTCTACATCTCTCTGGTGCCGAGTTACAGAACGGTGAAAACAGTGAGTTTGTGTTAGACGCGAATCGTGCTCTGATTCATGCTCTAGGCTGGGAGCGCAAGCGTAATGCTTTTTCAAACACGGTCTACACCTCTCAGGTGCCGAGGTACAGGACGGTGAAAACAGTGAGTTTGTGTTAGACGCGAATCGTGCTCTGATTCATGCTCTAGGCTGGGAGCGCAAGCTTATTGCTTTTTCAAACACGGTCTACACCTCTCAGGTGCCGAGTTACAGGACGGTGAAAACAGTGAGTTTGTGTTAGACGCGAATCGTGCTATGATTCATGCTCTAGGCTGGGAGCGCAAGCTTATTGCTTTTTCAAACACGGTCTACATCTCTCAGGTGCCGAGTTACAGGACGGTGAAAACAGTGAGTTTGTGTTAGACGCGAATCGTGCTCTGATTCATGCTCTAGGCTGGGAGCGCAAGCTTTTTGCTTTTTCAAACACGGTCTACACCTCTCAGGTGCCGAGGTACAGGACGGTGAAAACAGTGAGTTTGTGTTAGACGCGAATCGTGCTGGTATTGAGGCTCTAGGCTGGGAGCGCAAGTGTAATGCTTTTTCAAACACGGTCTACACCTCTCAGGTGCCGAGGTACAGGACGGTGAAAACAGTGAGTTTGTGTTAGACGCGAATCGTGCTCTGATTCATGCTCTAGGCTGGGAGCGCAAGCTTATTGCTTTCTCAAACACGGTCTACACCTCTCAGGTGCCGAGTTACAGGACGGTGAAAACAGTGAGTTTGTGTTAGACGCGAATCGTGCTATGATTCATGCTCTAGGCTGGGAGCGCAAGCTTATTGCTTTTTCAAACACGGTCTACATCTTTCAGGTGCCGAGTTACAGGACGGTGAAAACAGTGAGTTTGTGTTAGACGCGAATCGTGCTATGATTCATGCTCTAGGCTGGGAGCTAAAGCTTATTGCTTTTTCAAACACGGTCGACATCTCTCAGGTGCCGAGTTACAGGACGGTGAAAACAGTGAGTTTGTGTTAGACGCGAATCGTGCTCTGATTCATGCTCTAGGCTGGGAGCGCAAGCTTATTGCTTTCTCAAACACGGTCTACATCTCTCAGGTGCCGAGTTACAGGACGGTGAAAACAGTGAGTTTGTGTTAGACGCGAATCGTGCTCTGATTCATGCTCTAGGCTGGGAGCGCAAGCTTTTTGCTTTTTCAAACACGGTCTACACCTCTCAGGTGCCGAGGTACAGGACGGTGAAAACAGTGAGTTTGTGTTAGACGCGAATCGTGCTGGTATTGATGCTCTAGGCTGGGAGCGCAAGCTTATTGCTGTTTCAAACACGGTCTACACCTCTCAGGTGCCGAGTTACAGGACGGTGAAAACAGTGAGTTTGTGTTAGACGCGAATCGTGCTCTGATTCATGCTCTAGGCTGGGAGCGCAAGCTTATTGCTTTTTCAAACACGGTCTACACCTCTCAGGTGCCGAGTTACAGGACGGTGAAAACAGTGAGTTTATGTTAGACGCGAATCGTGCTTGGATTCATGCTCTAGGCTGGGAGCGCAAGCGTAATGCTTTTTCAAACACGGTCTACACCTCTCAGGTGCCGAGGTACAGGACGGTGAAAACAGTGAGTTTGTGTTAGACGCGAATCGTGCTCTGATTCATGCTCTAGGCTGGGAGCTAAAGCTTATTGCTTCTTCAAACACGGTCTACTCCTCTCAGGTGCCGAGTTACAGGACGGTGAAAACAGTGAGTTTGTGTTAGACGCGAATCGTGCTCTGATTCATGCTCTAGGCTGGGAGCGCAAGCTTTTTGCTTTTTCAAACACGGTCTACATCTCTCTGGTGCCGAGTTACAGAACGGTGAAAACAGTGAGTTTGTGTTAGACGCGAACCGTGCTCTGATTCATGCTCTAGGCTGGGAGCGCAAGCTTATTGCTTTTTCAAACACGGTCTACTCCTCTCAGGTGCCGAGTTACAGGACGGTGAAAACAGTGAGTTTGTGTTAGACGCGAATCGTGCTCTGATTCATGCTCTAGGCTGGGAGCGCAAGCTTATTGCTTTCTCAAACACGGTCTACACCTCTCAGGTGCCGAGTTACAGGACGGTGAAAACAGTGAGTTTGTGTTAGACGCGAATCGTGCTATGATTCATGCTCTAGGCTGGGAGCGCAAGCTTATTGCTTTTTCAAACACGGTCTACATCTTTCAGGTGCCGAGTTACAGGACGGTGAAAACAGTGAGTTTGTGTTAGACGCGAATCGTGCTATGATTCATGCTCTAGGCTGGGAGCTAAAGCTTATTGCTTTTTCAAACACGGTCGACATCTCTCAGGTGCCGAGTTACAGGACGGTGAAAACAGTGAGTTTGTGTTAGACGCGAATCGTGCTCTGATTCATGCTCTAGGCTGGGAGCGCAAGCTTTTTGCTTTTTCAAACACGGTCTACACCTCTCAGGTGCCGAGGTACAGGACGGTGAAAACAGTGAGTTTGTGTTAGACGCGAATCGTGCTGGTATTGATGCTCTAGGCTGGGAGCGCAAGCTTATTGCTGTTTCAAACACGGTCTACACCTCTCAGGTGCCGAGTTACAGGACGGTGAAAACAGTGAGTTTATGTTAGACGCGAATCGTGCTTGGATTCATGCTCTAGGCTGGGAGCGCAAGCGTAATGCTTTTTCAAACACGGTCTACACCTCTCAGGTGCCGAGGTACAGGACGGTGAAAACAGTGAGTTTGTGTTAGATGCGAATCGTGCTCTGATTCATGCTCTAGGCTGGGAGCTAAAGCTTATTGCTTTTTCAAACACGGTCTACACCTCTCAGGTGCCGAGTTACAGGACGGTGAAAACAGTGAGTTTGTGTTAGACGCGAATCGTGCTCTGATTCATGCTCTAGGCTGGGAGCTAAAGCTTATTGGTTTTTCAAACACGGTCTACTCCTCTCAGGTGCCGAGTTACAGGACGGTGAAAACAGTGAGTTTGTGTTAGACGCGAATCGTGCTCTGATTCATGCTCTAGGCTGGGAGCGCAAGCTTTTTGCTTTTTCAAACACGGTCTACACCTCTCAGGTGCCGAGGTACAGGACGGTGAAAACAGTGAGTTTGTGTTAGACGCGAATCGTGCTGGTATTGATGCTCTAGGCTGGGAGCGCAAGCGTAATGCTTTTTCAAACACGGTCTACACCTCTCAGGTGCCGAGGTACAGGACGGTGAAAACAGTGAGTTTGTGTTAGACGCGAATCGTGCTCTGATTCATGCTCTAGGCTGGGAGCTAAAGCTTATTGCTTTTTCAAACACGGTCTACACCTCTCAGGTGCCGAGTTACAGGACGGTGAAAACAGTGAGTTTGTGTTAGACGCGAATCGTGCTCTGATTCATGCTCTAGGCTGGGAGCTAAAGCTTATTGCTTCTTCAAACACGGTCTACTCCTCTCAGGTGCCGAGTTACAGGACGGTGAAAACAGTGAGTTTGTGTTAGACGCGAATCGTGCTCTGATTCATGCTCTAGGCTGGGAGCGCAAGCTTTTTGCTTTTTCAAACACGGTCTACATCTCTCTGGTGCCGAGTTACAGAACGGTGAAAACAGTGAGTTTGTGTTAGACGCGAATCGTGCTCTGATTCATGCTCTAGGCTGGGAGCGCAAGCGTAATGCTTTTTCAAACACGGTCTACACCTCTCAGGTGCCGAGGTACAGGACGGTGAAAACAGTGAGTTTGTGTTAGACGCGAATCGTGCTCTGATTCATGCTCTAGGCTGGGAGCGCAAGCTTTTTGCTTTTTCAAACACGGTCTACATCTCTCTGGTGCCGAGTTACAGAACGGTGAAAACAGTGAGTTTGTGTTAGACGCGAATCGTGCTGGTATTGATGCTCTAGGCTGGGAGCGCAAGCTTATTGCTGTTTCAAACACGGTCTACACCTCTCAGGTGCCGAGTTACAGGACGGTGAAAACAGTGAGTTTGTGTTAGACGCGAATCGTGCTCTGATTCATGCTCTAGGCTGGGAGCGCAAGCTTATTGCTTTTTCAAACACGGTCTACACCTCTCAGGTGCCGAGTTACAGGACGGTGAAAACAGTGAGTTTGTGTTAGACGCGAATCGTGCTGGTATTGATGCTCTACGCTGGGAGCGCAAGCTTATTGCTGTTTCAAACACGGTCTACATCTCTCTGGTGCCGAGTTACAGAACGGTGAAAACAGTGAGTTTGTGTTAGACGCGCATCGTGCTCTGATTCATGCTCTAGGCTGGGAGCGCAAGCGTAATGCTTTTTCAAACACGGTCTACACCTCTCAGGTGCCGAGTTACAGGACGGTGAAAACCGTGAGTTTGTGTTAGACGCGAATCGTGCTATGATTCATGCTCTAGGCTGGGAGCGCAAGCTTATTGCTTTTTCAAACACGGTCTACATCTCTCAGGTGCTGAGTTACAGGACGGTGAAAACAGTGAGTTTGTGTTAGACGCGAATCGTGCTCTGATTCATGCTCTAGGCTGGGAGCGCAAGCTTTTTGCTTTTTCAAACACGGTCTACACCTCTCAGGTGCCGAGGTACAGGACGGTGAAAACAGTGAGTTTGTGTTAGACGCGAATCGTGCTGGTATTGATGCTCTAGGCTGGGAGCGCAAGCGTAATGCTTTTTCAAACACGGTCTACACCTCTCAGGTGCCGAGGTACAGGACGGTGAAAACAGTGAGTTTGTGTTAGACGCGAATCGTGCTCTGATTCATGCTCTAGGCTGGGAGCGCAAGCTTATTGCTTTCTCAAACACGGTCTACACCTCTCAGGTGCCGAGTTACAGGACGGTGAAAACAGTGAGTTTGTGTTAGACGCGAATCGTGCTATGATTCATGCTCTAGGCTGGGAGCGCAAGCTTATTGCTTTTTCAAACACGGTCTACATCTTTCAGGTGCCGAGTTACAGGACGGTGAAAACAGTGAGTTTGTGTTAGACGCGAATCGTGCTATGATTCATGCTCTAGGCTGGGAGCTAAAGCTTATTGCTTTTTCAAACACGGTCGACATCTCTCAGGTGCCGAGTTACAGGACGGTGAAAACAGTGAGTTTGTGTTAGACGCGAATCGTGCTCTGATTCATGCTCTAGGCTGGGAGCGCAAGCTTATTGCTTTCTCAAACACGGTCTACATCTCTCAGGTGCCGAGTTACAGGACGGTGAAAACAGTGAGTTTGTGTTAGACGCGAATCGTGCTCTGATTCATGCTCTAGGCTGGGAGCGCAAGCTTTTTGCTTTTTCAAACACGGTCTACACCTCTCAGGTGCCGAGGTACAGGACGGTGAAAACAGTGAGTTTGTGTTAGACGCGAATCGTGCTGGTATTGATGCTCTAGGCTGGGAGCGCAAGCTTATTGCTGTTTCAAACACGGTCTACACCTCTCAGGTGCCGAGTTACAGGACGGTGAAAACAGTGAGTTTGTGTTAGACGCGAATCGTGCTCTGATTCATGCTCTAGGCTGGGAGCGCAAGCTTATTGCTTTTTCAAACACGGTCTACACCTCTCAGGTGCCGAGGTACAGGACGGTGAAAACAGTGAGTTTGTGTTAGACGCGAATCGTGATCTGATTCATGCTCTAGGCTGGGAGCGCAAGCTTATTGCTTTTTCAAACACGGTCTACACCTCTCAGGTGCCGAGTTACAGGACAGTGAAAACAGTGAGTTTGTGTTAGACGCGAATCGTGCTCTGATTCATGCTCTAGGCTGGGAGCTAAAGCTTATTGCTTCTTCAAACACGGTCTACTCCTCTCAGGTGCCGAGTTACAGGACGGTGAAAACAGTGAGTTTGTGTTAGACGCGAATCGTGCTATGATTCATGCTCTAGGCTGGGAGCGCAAGCTTTTTGCTTTTTCAAACACGGTCTACATCTCTCTGGTGCCGAGTTACAGAACGGTGAAAACAGTGAGTTTGTGTTAGACGCGAATCGTGCTCTGATTCATGCTCTAGGCTGGGAGCTAAAGCTTATTGGTTTTTCAAACACGGTCTACTCCTCTCAGGTGCCGAGTTACAGGACGGTGAAAACAGTGAGTTTGTGTTAGACGCGAATCGTGCTCTGATTCATGCTCTAGGCTGGGAGCGCAAGCTTATTGCTTTCTCAAACACGGTCTACACCTCTCAGGTGCCGAGTTACAGGACGGTGAAAACAGTGAGTTTGTGTTAGACGCGAATCGTGCTATGATTCATGCTCTAGGCTGGGAGCGCAAGCTTATTGCTTTTTCAAACACGGTCTACATCTTTCAGGTGCCGAGTTACAGGACGGTGAAAACAGTGAGTTTGTGTTAGACGCGAATCGTGCTATGATTCATGCTCTAGGCTGGGAGCTAAAGCTTATTGCTTTTTCAAACACGGTCGACATCTCTCAGGTGCCGAGTTACAGGACGGTGAAAACAGTGAGTTTGTGTTAGACGCGAATCGTGCTCTGATTCATGCTCTAGGCTGGGAGCGCAAGCTTATTGCTTTTTCAAACACGGTCTACACCTCTAAGGTACCGAGTTACAGGACGGTGAAAACAGTGAGTTTGTGTTAGACGCGAATCGTGCTCTGATTCATGCTCTAGGCTGGGAGCTAAAGCTTATTGCTTTTTCAAACACGGTCTACTCCTCTCAGGTGCCGAGTTACAGGACAGTGAAAACAGTGAGTTTGTGTTAGATGCGAATCGTGCTCTGATTCATGCTCTAGGCTGGGAGCGCAAGCTTATTGCTTTTTCAAACACGGTCTACACCTCTCAGGTGCCGAGGTACAGGACGGTGAAAACAGTGAGTTTGTGTTAGACGCGAATCGTGCTCTGATTCATGCTCTAGGCTGGGAGCTAAAGCTTATTGCTTTTTCAAACACGGTCTACACCTCTCAGGTGCCGAGTTACAGGACGGTGAAAACAGTGAGTTTGTGTTAGATGCGAATCGTGCTCTGATTCATGCTCTAGGCTGGGAGCTAAAGCTTATTGGTTTTTCAAACACGGTCTACTCCTCTCAGGTGCCGAGTTACAGGACGGTGAAAACAGTGAGTTTGTGTTAGACGCGAATCGTGCTCTGATTCATGCTCTAGGCTGGGAGCGCAAGCTTATTGCTTTTTCAAACACGGTCTACACCTCTCAGGTGCCGAGGTACAGGACGGTGAAAACAGTGAGTTTGTGTTAGACGCGAATCGTGCTCTGATTCATACTCTAGGCTGGGAGCGCAAGCTTATTGCTTTTTTAAACACGGTCTACACCTCTCAGGTGCCGAGTTACAGGACGGTGAAAACAGTGAGTTTGTGTTAGACGCGAATCGTGCTCTGATTCATGCTCTAGGCTGGGAGCTAAAGCTTATTGCTTCTTCAAACACGGTCTACTCCTCTCAGGTGCCGAGTTACAGGACGGTGAAAACAGTGAGTTTGTGTTAGACGCGAATCGTGCTCTGATTCATGCTCTAGGCTGGGAGCGCAAGCTTTTTGCTTTTTCAAACACGGTCTACATCTCTCTGGTGCCGAGTTACAGAACGGTGAAAACAGTGAGTTTGTGTTAGACGCGAATCGTGCTCTGATTCATGCTCTAGGCTGGGAGCGCAAGCTTATTGCTTTTTCAAACACGGTCTACTCCTCTCAGGTGCCGAGTTACAGGACGGTGAAAACAGTGAGTTTGTGTTAGACGCGAATCGTGCTCTGATTCATGCTCTAGGCTGGGAGCGCAAGCTTATTGCTTTCTCAAACACGGTCTACACCTCTCAGGTGCCGAGTTACAGGACGGTGAAAACAGTGAGTTTGTGTTAGACGCGAATCGTGCTATGATTCATGCTCTAGGCTGGGAGCGCAAGCTTATTGCTTTTTCAAACACGGTCTACATCTTTCAGGTGCCGAGTTACAGGACGGTGAAAACAGTGAGTTTGTGTTAGACGCGAATCGTGCTATGATTCATGCTCTAGGCTGGGAGCTAAAGCTTATTGCTTTTTCAAACACGGTCGACATCTCTCAGGTGCCGAGTTACAGGACGGTGAAAACAGTGAGTTTGTGTTAGACGCGAATCGTGCTATGATTCATGCTCTAGGCTGGGAGCGCAAGCTTATTGCTTTTTCAAACACGGTCTACATCTCTCAGGTGCCGAGTTACAGGACGGTGAAAACAGTGAGTTTGTGTTAGACGCGAATCGTGCTCTGATTCATGCTCTAGGCTGGGAGCGCAAGCTTTTTGCTTTTTCAAACACGGTCTACACCTCTCAGGTGCCGAGGTACAGGACGGTGAAAACAGTGAGTTTGTGTTAGACGCGAATCGTGCTGGTATTGATGCTCTAGGCTGGGAGCGCAAGCTTATTGCTGTTTCAAACACGGTCTACACCTCTCAGGTGCCGAGTTACAGGACGGTGAAAACAGTGAGTTTATGTTAGACGCGAATCCTGCTTGGATTCATGCTCTAGGCTGGGAGCGCAAGCGTAATGCTTTTTCAAACACGGTCTACACCTCTCAGGTGCCGAGGTACAGGACGGTGAAAACAGTGAGTTTGTGTTAGACGCGAATCGTGCTCTGATTCATGCTCTAGGCTGGGAGCTAAAGCTTATTGCTTTTTCAAACACGGTCTACACCTCTCAGGTGCCGAGTTACAGGACGGTGAAAACAGTGAGTTTGTGTTAGACGCGAATCGTGCTCTGATTCATGCTCTAGGCTGGGAGCTAAAGCTTATTGGTTTTTCAAACACGGTCTACTCCTCTCAGGTGCCGAGTTACAGGACGGTGAAAACAGTGAGTTTGTGTTAGACGCGAATCGTGCTCTGATTCATGCTCTAGGCTGGGAGCGCAAGCTTTTTGCTTTTTCAAACACGGTCTACACCTCTCAGGTGCCGAGGTACAGGACGGTGAAAACAGTGAGTTTGTGTTAGACGCGAATCGTGCTGGTATTGATGCTCTAGGCTGGGAGCGCAAGCGTAATGCTTTTTCAAACACGGTCTACACCTCTCAGGTGCCGAGGTACAGGACGGTGAAAACAGTGAGTTTGTGTTAGACGCGAATCGTGCTCTGATTCATGCTCTAGGCTGGGAGCTAAAGCTTATTGCTTTTTCAAACACGGTCTACACCTCTCAGGTGCCGAGCTACAGGACGGTGAAAACAGTGAGTTTGTGTTAGACGCGAATCGTGCTCTGATTCATGCTCTAGGCTGGGAGCTAAAGCTTATTGCTTCTTCAAACACGGTCTACTCCTCTCAGGTGCCGAGTTACAGGACGGTGAAAACAGTGAGTTTGTGTTAGACGCGAATCGTGCTCTGATTCATGCTCTAGGCTGGGAGCGCAAGCTTTTTGCTTTTTCAAACACGGTCTACATCTCTCTGGTGCCGAGTTACAGAACGGTGAAAACAGTGAGTTTGTGTTAGACGCGAATCGTGCTCTGATTCATGCTCTAGGCTGGGAGCGCAAGCGTAATGCTTTTTCAAACACGGTCTACACCTCTCAGGTGCCGAGGTACAGGACGGTGAAAACAGTGAGTTTGTGTTAGACGCGAATCGTGCTCTGATTCATGCTCTAGGCTGGGAGCGCAAGCTTTTTGCTTTTTCAAACACGGTCTACATCTCTCTGGTGCCGAGTTACAGAACGGTGAAAACAGTGAGTTTGTGTTAGACGCGAATCGTGCTGGTATTGATGCTCTAGGCTGGGAGCGCAAGCTTATTGCTGTTTCAAACACGGTCTACACCTCTCAGGTGCCGAGTTACAGGACGGTGAAAACAGTGAGTTTGTGTTAGACGCGAATCGTGCTCTGATTCATGCTCTAGGCTGGGAGCGCAAGCTTATTGCTTTTTCAAACACGGTCTACACCTCTCAGGTGCCGAGTTACAGGACGGTGAAAACAGTGAGTTTGTGTTAGACGCGAATCGTGCTGGTATTGATGCTCTACGCTGGGAGCGCAAGCTTATTGCTGTTTCAAACACGGTCTACATCTCTCTGGTGCCGAGTTACAGAACGGTGAAAACAGTGAGTTTGTGTTAGACGCGAATCGTGCTCTGATTCATGCTCTAGGCTGGGAGCGCAAGCGTAATGCTTTTTCAAACACGGTCTACACCTCTCAGGTGCCGAGGTACAGGACGGTGAAAACAGTGAGTTTGTGTTAGACGCGAATCGTGCTCTGATTCATGCTCTAGGCTGGGAGCGCAAGCTTATTGCTTTTTCAAACACGGTCTACACCTCTCAGGTGCCGAGTTACAGGACGGTGAAAACAGTGAGTTTGTGTTAGACGCGAATCGTGCTATGATTCATGCTCTAGGCTGGGAGCGCAAGCTTATTGCTTTTTCAAACACGGTCTACATCTCTCAGGTGCCGAGTTACAGGACGGTGAAAACAGTGAGTTTGTGTTAGACGCGAATCGTGCTCTGATTCATGCTCTAGGCTGGGAGCGCAAGCTTTTTGCTTTTTCAAACACGGTCTACACCTCTCAGGTGCCGAGGTACAGGACGGTGAAAACAGTGAGTTTGTGTTAGACGCGAATCGTGCTGGTATTGATGCTCTAGGCTGGGAGCGCAAGCGTAATGCTTTTTCAAACACGGTCTACACCTCTCAGGTGCCGAGGTACAGGACGGTGAAAACAGTGAGTTTGTGTTAGACGCGAATCGTGCTCTGATTCATGCTCTAGGCTGGGAGCGCAAGCTTATTGCTTTCTCAAACACGGTCTACACCTCTCAGGTGCCGAGTTACAGGACGGTGAAAACAGTGAGTTTGTGTTAGACGCGAATCGTGCTATGATTCATGCTCTAGGCTGGGAGCGCAAGCTTATTGCTTTTTCAAACACGGTCTACATCTTTCAGGTGCCGAGTTACAGGACGGTGAAAACAGTGAGTTTGTGTTAGACGCGAATCGTGCTATGATTCATGCTCTAGGCTGGGAGCTAAAGCTTATTGCTTTTTCAAACACGGTCGACATCTCTCAGGTGCCGAGTTACAGGACGGTGAAAACAGTGAGTTTGTGTTAGACGCGAATCGTGCTCTGATTCATGCTCTAGGCTGGGAGCGCAAGCTTATTGCTTTCTCAAACACGGTCTACATCTCTCAGGTGCCGAGTTACAGGACGGTGAAAACAGTGAGTTTGTGTTAGACGCGAATCGTGCTCTGATTCATGCTCTAGGCTGGGAGCGCAAGCTTTTTGCTTTTTCAAACACGGTCTACACCTCTCAGGTGCCGAGGTACAGGACGGTGAAAACAGTGAGTTTGTGTTAGACGCGAATCGTGCTGGTATTGATGCTCTAGGCTGGGAGCGCAAGCTTATTGCTGTTTCAAACACGGTCTACACCTCTCAGGTGCCGAGTTACAGGACGGTGAAAACAGTGAGTTTGTGTTAGACGCGAATCGTGCTCTGATTCATGCTCTAGGCTGGGAGCGCAAGCTTATTGCTTTTTCAAACACGGTCTACACCTCTCAGGTGCCGAGGTACAGGACGGTGAAAACAGTGAGTTTGTGTTAGACGCGAATCGTGATCTGATTCATGCTCTAGGCTGGGAGCGCAAGCTTATTGCTTTTTCAAACACGGTCTACACCTCTCAGGTGCCGAGTTACAGGACGGTGAAAACAGTGAGTTTGTGTTAGACGCGAATCGTGCTCTGATTCATGCTCTAGGCTGGGAGCTAAAGCTAATTGCTTCTTCAAACACGGTCTACTCCTCTCAGGTGCCGAGTTACAGGACGGTGAAAACAGTGAGTTTGTGTTAGACGCGAATCGTGCTATGATTCATGCTCTAGGCTGGGAGCGCAAGCTTTTTGCTTTTTCAAACACGGTCTACATCTCTCTGGTGCCGAGTTACAGAACGGTGAAAACAGTGAGTTTGTGTTAGACGCGAATCGTGCTCTGATTCATGCTCTAGGCTGGGAGCGCAAGCTTTTTGCTTTTTCAAACACGGTCTACATCTCTCTGGTGCCGAGTTACAGAACGGTGAAAACAGTGAGTTTGTGTTAGACGCGAATCGTGCTGGTATTGATGCTCTAGGCTGGGAGCGCAAGCTTATTGCTGTTTCAAACACGGTCTACACCTCTCAGGTGCCGAGTTACAGGACGGTGAAAACAGTGAGTTTGTGTTAGACGCGAATCGTGCTCTGATTCATGCTCTAGGCTGGGAGCGCAAGCTTATTGCTTTTTCAAACACGGTCTACACCTCTCAGGTGCCGAGTTACAGGACGGTGAAAACAGTGAGTTTGTGTTAGACGCGAATCGTGCTGGTATTGATGCTCTACGCTGGGAGCGCAAGCTTATTGCTGTTTCAAACACGGTCTACATCTCTCTGGTGCCGAGTTACAGAACGGTGAAAACAGTGAGTTTGTGTTAGACGCGAATCGTGCTCTGATTCATGCTCTAGGCTGGGAGCGCAAGCGTAATGCTTTTTCAAACACGGTCTACACCTCTCAGGTGCCGAGGTACAGGACGGTGAAAACAGTGAGTTTGTGTTAGACGCGAATCGTGCTCTGATTCATGCTCTAGGCTGGGAGCGCAAGCTTATTGCTTTTTCAAACACGGTCTACACCTCTCAGGTGCCGAGTTACAGGACGGTGAAAACAGTGAGTTTGTGTTAGACGCGAATCGTGCTATGATTCATGCTCTAGGCTGGGAGCGCAAGCTTATTGCTTTTTCAAACACGGTCTACATCTCTCAGGTGCCGAGTTACAGGACGGTGAAAACAGTGAGTTTGTGTTAGACGCGAATCGTGCTCTGATTCATGCTCTAGGCTGGGAGCGCAAGCTTTTTGCTTTTTCAAACACGGTCTACACCTCTCAGGTGCCGAGGTACAGGACGGTGAAAACAGTGAGTTTGTGTTAGACGCGAATCGTGCTGGTATTGATGCTCTAGGCTGGGAGCGCAAGCGTAATGCTTTTTCAAACACGGTCTACACCTCTCAGGTGCCGAGGTACAGGACGGTGAAAACAGTGAGTTTGTGTTAGACGCGAATCGTGCTCTGATTCATGCTCTAGGCTGGGAGCGCAAGCTTATTGCTTTTTCAAACACGGTCTACATCTTTCAGGTGCCGAGTTACAGGACGGTGAAAACAGTGAGTTTGTGTTAGACGCGAATCGTGCTATGATTCATGCTCTAGGCTGGGAGCTAAAGCTTATTGCTTTTTCAAACACGGTCGACATCTCTCAGGTGCCGAGTTACAGGACGGTGAAAACAGTGAGTTTGTGTTAGACGCGAATCGTGCTCTGATTCATGCTCTAGGCTGGGAGCGCAAGCTTATTGCTTTCTCAAACACGGTCTACATCTCTCAGGTGCCGAGTTACAGGACGGTGAAAACAGTGAGTTTGTGTTAGACGCGAATCGTGCTCTGATTCATGCTCTAGGCTGGGAGCGCAAGCTTTTTGCTTTTTCAAACACGGTCTACACCTCTCAGGTGCCGAGGTACAGGACGGTGAAAACAGTGAGTTTGTGTTAGACGCGAATCGTGCTGGTATTGATGCTCTAGGCTGGGAGCGCAAGCTTATTGCTGTTTCAAACACGGTCTACACCTCTCAGGTGCCGAGTTACAGGACGGTGAAAACAGTGAGTTTGTGTTAGACGCGAATCGTGCTCTGATTCATGCTCTAGGCTGGGAGCGCAAGCTTATTGCTTTTTCAAACACGGTCTACACCTCTCAGGTGCCGAGGTACAGGACGGTGAAAACAGTGAGTTTGTGTTAGACGCGAATCGTGATCTGATTCATGCTCTAGGCTGGGAGCGCAAGCTTATTGCTTTTTCAAACACGGTCTACACCTCTCAGGTGCCGAGTTACAGGACGGTGAAAACAGTGAGTTTGTGTTAGACGCGAATCGTGCTCTGATTCATGCTCTAGGCTGGGAGCTAAAGCTAATTGCTTCTTCAAACACGGTCTACTCCTCTCAGGTGCCGAGTTACAGGACGGTGAAAACAGTGAGTTTGTGTTAGACGCGAATCGTGCTATGATTCATGCTCTAGGCTGGGAGCGCAAGCTTTTTGCTTTTTCAAACACGGTCTACATCTCTCTGGTGCCGAGTTACAGAACGGTGAAAACAGTGAGTTTGTGTTAGACGCGAATCGTGCTCTGATTCATGCTCTAGGCTGGGAGCTAAAGCTTATTGGTTTTTCAAACACGGTCTACTCCTCTCAGGTGCCGAGTTACAGGACGGTGAAAACAGTGAGTTTGTGTTAGACGCGAATCGTGCTCTGATTCATGCTCTAGGCTGGGAGCGCAAGCTTATTGCTTTCTCAAACACGGTCTACACCTCTCAGGTGACGAGTTACAGGACGGTGAAAACAGTGAGTTTGTGTTAGACGCGAATCGTGCTATGATTCATGCTCTAGGCTGGGAGCGCAAGCTTACTGCTTTTTCAAACACGGTCTACATCTTTCAGGTGCCGAGTTACAGGACGGTGAAAACAGTGAGTTTGTGTTAGACGCGAATCGTGCTATGATTCATGCTCTAGGCTGGGAGCTAAAGCTTATTGCTTTTTCAAACACGGTCGACATCTCTCAGGTGCCGAGTTACAGGACGGTGAAAACAGTGAGTTTGTGTTAGACGCGAATCGTGCTCTGATTCATGCTCTAGGCTGGGAGCGCAAGCTTATTGCTTTTTCGAACACGGTCTACACCTCTAAGGTACCGAGTTACAGGACGGTGAAAACAGTGAGTTTGTGTTAGACGCGAATCGTGCTCTGATTCATGCTCTAGGCTGGGAGCGCAAGCTTATTGCTTTTTCAAACACGGTCTACACCTCTCAGGTGCCGAGTTACAGGACGGTGAAAACAGTGAGTTTGTGTTAGACGGGAATTGTGCTCTGTTTCATGCTCTAGGCTGGGAGCTAAAGCTTATTGCTTTTTCAAACACGGTCTACTCCTCTCAGGTGCCGAGTTACAGGACAGTGAAAACAGTGAGTTTGTGTTAGACGCGAATCGTGCTCTGATTCATGCTCTAGGCTGGGAGCGCAAGCTTATTGCTTTTTCAAACACGGTCTACACCTCTCAGGTGCCGAGTTACAGGACGGTGAAAACAGTGAGTTTGTGTTAGACGCGAATCGTGCTCTGATTCATGCTCTAGGCTGGGAGCGCAAGCTTTTTGCTTTTTCAAACACGGTCTACACCTCTCAGGTGCCGAGGTACAGGACGGTGAAAACAGTGAGTTTGTGTTAGACGCGAATCGTGCTGGGATTGATGCTCTAGGCTGGGAGCGCAAGCGTAATGCTTTTTCAAACACGGTCTACACCTCTCAGGTGCCGAGGTACAGGACGGTGAAAACAGTGAGTTTGTGTTAGACGCGAATCGTGCTCTGATTCATGCTCTAGGCTGGGAGCGCAAGCTTATTGCTTTCTCAAACACGGTCTACACCTCTCAGGTGCCGAGTTACAGGACGGTGAAAACAGTGAGTTTGTGTTAGACGCGAATCGTGCTCTGATTCATGCTCTAGGCTGGGAGCGCAAGCTTATTGCTTTTTCAAACACGGTCTACACCTCTCAGGTGCCGAGTTACAGGACGGTGAAAACAGTGAGTTTGTGTTAGACGCGAATCGTGCTATGATTCATGCTCTAGGCTGGGAGCGCAAGCTTATTGCTTTTTCAAACACGGTCTACATCTCTCAGGTGCCGAGTTACAGGACGGTGAAAACAGTGAGTTTGTGTTAGACGCGAATCGTGCTCTGATTCATGCTCTAGGCTGGGAGCGCAAGCTTTTTGCTTTTTCAAACACGGTCTACACCTCTCAGGTGCCGAGGTACAGGACGGTGAAAACAGTGAGTTTGTGTTAGACGCGAATCGTGCTGGTATTGATGCTCTAGGCTGGGAGCGCAAGCGTAATGCCTTTTCAAACACGGTCTACACCTCTCAGGTGCCGAGGTACAGGACGGTGAAAACAGTGAGTTTGTGTTAGACGCGAATCGTGCTCTGATTCATGCTCTAGGCTGGGAGCGCAAGCTTATTGCTTTCTCAAACACGGTCTACACCTCTCAGGTGCCGAGTTACAGGACGGTGAAAACAGTGAGTTTGTGTTAGACGCGAATCGTGCTATGATTCATGCTCTAGGCTGGGAGCGCAAGCTTATTGCTTTTTCAAACACGGTCTACATCTCTCAGGTGCCGAGTTACTGGACGGTGAAAACAGTGAGTTTGTGTTAGACGCGAATCGTGCTATGATTCATGCTCTAGGCTGGGAGCTAAAGCTTATTGCTTTTTCAAACACGGTCTACATCTCTCAGGTGCCGAGTTACAGGACGGTGAAAACAGTGAGTTTGTGTTAGACGCGAATCGTGCTCTGATTCATGCTCTAGGCTGGGAGCGCAAGCTTATTGCTTTTTCAAACACGGTCTACACCTCTCAGGTGCCGAGTTACAGGACGGTGAAAACAGTGAGTTTGTGTTAGACGCGAATCGTGCTCTGATTCATGCTCTAGGCTGGGAGCTAAAGCTTATTGCTGTTTCAAACACGGTCTACTCCTCTCAGGTGCCGAGTTACAGGACGGTGAAAACAGTGAGTTTGTGTTAGACGCGAATCGTGCTCTGATTCATGCTCTAGGCTGGGAGCGCAAGCTTATTGCTTTTTCAAACACGGTCTACACCTCTCAGGTGCCGAGTTACAGGACGGTGAAAACAGTGAGTTTATGTTAGACGCGAATCGTGCTTGGATTCATGCTCTAGGCTGGGAGCGCAAGCGTAATGCTTTTTCAAACACGGTCTACACCTCTCAGGTGCCGAGGTACAGGACGGTGAAAACAGTGAGTTTGTGTTAGACGCGAATCGTGCTCTGATTCATGCTCTAGGCTGGGAGCTAAAGCTTATTGCTTTTTCAAACACGGTCTACTCCTCTCAGGTGCCGAGTTACAGGACAGTGAAAACAGTGAGTTTGTGTTAGACGCGAATCGTGCTCTGATTCATGCTCTAGGCTGGGAGCGCAAGCTTATTGCTTTTTCAAACACGGTCTACACCTCTCAGGTGCCGAGTTACAGGACGGTGAAAACAGTGAGTTTGTGTTAGACGCGAATCGTGCTCTGATTCATGCTCTAGGCTGGGAGCGCAAGCTTTTTGCTTTTTCAAACACGGTCTACACCTCTCAGGTGCCGAGGTACAGGACGGTGAAAACAGTGAGTTTGTGTTAGACGCGAATCGTGCTGGGACTGATGCTCTAGGCTGGGAACGCAAGCGTAATGCTTTTTCAAACACGGTCTACACCTCTCAGGTGCCGAGGTACAGGACGGTGAAAACAGTGAGTTTGTGTTAGACGCGAATCGTGCTCTGATTGATGCTCTAGGCTGGGAGCTAAAGCTTATTGCTTTTTCAAACACGGTCTACTCCTCTCAGGTGCCGAGTTACAGGACGGTGAAAACAGTGAGTTTGTGTTAGACGCGAATCGTGCTCTGATTCATGCTCTAGGCTGGGAGCGCAAGCTTATTGCTTTTTCAAACACGGTCTACATCTCTCAGGTGCCGAGTTACAGGACGGTGAAAACAGTGAGTTTGTGTTAGACGCGAATCGTGCTTGCATTCATGCTCTAGGCTGGGAGCTAAAGCTTATTGCTTTTTCAAACACGGTCTACACCTCTCAGGTGCCGAGTTACAGGACGGTGAAAACAGTGAGTTTGTGTTAGACGCGAATCGTGCTCTGATTCATGCTCTAGGCTGGGAGCGCAAGCTTATTGCTTTTTCAAACACGGTCTACACTTCTCAGGTGCCGAGTTACAGGACGGTGAAAACAGTGAGTTTGTGTTAGACGCGAATCGTGCTCTGATTCATGCTCTAGGCTGGGAGCTAAAGCTTATTGCTTTTTCAAACACGGTCTACTCCTCTCAGGTGCCGAGTTACAGGACGGTGAAAACAGTGAGTTTGTGTTAGACGCGAATCGTGCTCTGATTCATGCTCTAGGCTGGGAGCGCAAGCTTATTGCTTTTTCAAACACGGTCTACACCTCTCAGGTGCCGAGTTACAGGACGGTGAAAACAGTGAGTTTGTGTTAGACGCGAATTCATGCTCTAGGCTGGGAGCTAAAGTTATTGCTTTTTCAAACACGGTCTACTCCTCTCAGGTGCCGAGTTACAGGACAGTGAAAACAGTGAGTTTGTGTTAGACGCGAATCGTGCTCTGATTCATGCTCTAGGCTGGGAGCGCAAGCTTTTTGCTTTTTCAAACACGGTCTACACCTCTCAGGTGCCGAGGTACAGGACGGTGAAAACAGTGAGTTTGTGTTAGACGCGAATCGTGCTGGGATTGATGCTCTAGGCTGGGAGCGCAAGCGTAATGCTTTTTCAAACACGGTCTACACCTCTCAGGTGCCGAGGTACAGGACGGTGAAAACAGTGAGTTTGTGTTAGACGCGAATCGTGCTCTGATTCATGCTCTAGGCTGGGAGCGCAAGCTTATTGCTTTTTCAAACACGGTCTACACCTCTCAGGTGCCGAGTTACAGGACGGTGAAAACAGTGAGTTTGTGTTAGACGCGAATCGTGCTATGATTCATGCTCTTGGCTGGGAGCGCAAGCTTATTGCTTTTTCAAACACGGTCTACATCTCTCAGGTGCCGAGTTACAGGACGGTGAAAACAGTGAGTTTGTGTTAGACGCGAATCGTGCTCTGATTCATGCTCTAGGCTGGGAGCGCAAGCTTTTTGCTTTTTTCAAACACGGTCTACATCTTTCAGGTGCCGAGTTACAGGACGGTGAAAACAGTGAGTTTGTGTTAGACGCGAATCGTGCTATGATTCATGCTCTAGGCTGGGAGCTAAAGCTTATTGCTTTTTCAAACACGGTCGACATCTCTCAGGTGCCGAGGTACAGGACGGTGAAAACAGTGAGTTTGTGTTAGACGCGAATCGTGCTGGTATTGATGCTCTAGGCTGGGAGCGCAAGCTTATTGCTGTTTCAAACACGGTCTACACCTCTCAGGTGCCGAGTTACAGGACGGTGAAAACAGTGAGTTTGTGTTAGACGCGAATCGTGCTCTGATTCATGCTCTAGGCTGGGAGCGCAAGCTTATTGCTTTTTCAAACACGGTCTACTCCTCTCAGGTGCCGAGTTACAGGACGGTGAAAACAGTGAGTTTATGTTAGACGCGAATCGTGCTTGGATTCATGCTCTAGGCTGGGAGCGCAAGCGTAATGCTTTTTCAAACACGGTCTACACCTCTCAGGTGCCGAGGTACAGGACGGTGAAAACAGTGAGTTTGTGTTAGACGCGAATCGTGCTCTGATTCATGCTCTAGGCTGGGAGCTAAAGCTTATTGCTTTTTCAAACACGGTCTACACCTCTCAGGTGCCGAGTTACAGGACGGTGAAAACAGTGAGTTTGTGTTAGACGCGAATCGTGCTCTGATTCATGCTCTAGGCTGGGAGCTAAAGCTTATTGGTTTTTCAAACACGGTCTACTCCTCTCAGGTGCCGAGTTACAGGACGGTGAAAACAGTGAGTTTGTGTTAGACGCGAATCGTGCTCTGATTCATGCTCTAGGCTGGGAGCGCAAGCTTATTGCTTTTTCAAACACGGTCTACACCTCTCAGGTGCCGAGGTACAGGACGGTGAAAACAGTGAGTTTGTGTTAAACGCGAATCGTGCTCTGATTCATGCTCTAGGCTTGGAGCGCAAGCTTATTGCTTTTTCAAACACGGTCTACACCTCTCAGGTGCCGAGTTACAGGACGGTGAAAACAGTGAGTTTGTGTTAGACGCGAATCGTGCTCTGATTCATGCTCTAGGCTGGGAGCGCAAGCTTATTGCTTTCTCAAACACGGTCTACACCTCTCAGGTGCCGAGTTACAGTACGGTGAAAACAGTGAGTTTGTGTTAGACGCGAATCGTGCTATGATTCATGCTCTAGGCTGGGAGCGCAAGCTTATTGCTTCTTCAAACACGGTCTACTCCTCTCAGGTGCCGAGTTACAGGACGGTGAAAACAGTGAGTTTGTGTTAGACGCGAATCGTGCTCTGATTCATGCTCTAGGCTGGGAGCGCAAGCTTTTTGCTTTTTCAAACACGGTCTACACCTCTCAGGTGCCGAGGTACAGGACGGTGAAAACAGTGAGTTTGTGTTAGACGCGAATCGTGCTGGTATTGATGCTCTAGGCTGGGAGCGCAAGCGTAATGCTTTTTCAAACACGGTCTACACCTCTCAGGTGCCGAGGTACAGGACGGTGAAAACAGTGAGTTTGTGTTAGACGCGAATCGTGCTCTGATTCATGCTCTAGGCTGGGAGCGCAAGCTTATTGCTTTCTCAAACACGGTCTACACCTCTCAGGTGCCGAGTTACAGGACGGTGAAAACAGTGAGTTTGTGTTAGACGCGAATCGTGCTATGATTCATGCTCTAGGCTGGGAGCGCAAGCTTATTGCTTTTTCAAACACGGTCTACATCTCTCAGGTGCCGAGTTACAGGACGGTGAAAACAGTGAGTTTGTGTTAGACGCGAATCGTGCTCTGATTCATGCTCTAGGCTGGGAGCGCAAGCTTTTTGCTTTTTCAAACACGGTCTACACCTCTCAGGTGCCGAGGTACAGGACGGTGAAAACAGTGAGTTTGTGTTAGACGCGAATCGTGCTGGTATTGATGCTCTAGGCTGGGAGCGCAAGCGTAATGCTTTTTCAAACACGGTCTACACCTCTCAGGTGCCGAGGTACAGGACGGTGAAAACAGTGAGTTTGTGTTAGACGCGAATCGTGCTCTGATTCATGCTCTAGGCTGGGAGCGCAAGCTTATTGCTTTCTCAAACACGGTCTACACCTCTCAGGTGCCGAGTTACAGGACGGTGAAAACAGTGAGTTTGTGTTAGACGCGAATCGTGCTATGATTCATGCTCTAGGCTGGGAGCGCAAGCTTATTGCTTTTTCAAACACGGTCTACATCTTTCAGGTGCCGAGTTACAGGACGGTGAAAACAGTGAGTTTGTGTTAGACGCGAATCGTGCTATGATTCATGCTCTAGGCTGGGAGCTAAAGCTTATTGCTTTTTCAAACACGGTCGACACCTCTCAGGTGCCGAGTTACAGGACGGTGAAAACAGTGAGTTTGTGTTAGACGCGAATCGTGCTCTGATTCATGCTCTAGGCTGGGAGCGCAAGCTTATTGCTTTTTCAAACACGGTCTACACCTCTCAGGTGCCGAGTTACAGGACGGTGAAAACAGTGAGTTTATGTTAGACACGAATCGTGCTTGGATTCATGCTCTAGGCTGGGAGCGCAAGCGTAATGCTTTTTCAAACACGGTCTACACCTCTCAGGTGCCGAGGTACAGGACGGTGAAAACAGTGAGTTTGTGTTAGACGCGAATCGTGCTCTGATTCATGCTCTAGGCTGGGAGCTAAAGCTTATTGCTTTTTCAAACACGGTCTACACCTCTCAGGTGCCGAGTTACAGGACGGTGAAAACAGTGAGTTTGTGTTAGACGCGAATCGTGCTCTGATTCATGCTCTAGGCTGGGAGCTAAAGCTTATTGGTTTTTCAAACACGGTCTACTCCTCTCAGGTGCCGAGTTACAGGACGGTGAAAACAGTGAGTTTGTGTTAGACGCGAATCGTGCTCTGATTCATGCTCTAGGCTGGGAGCGCAAGCTTATTGCTTTTTCAAACACGGTCTACACCTCTCAGGTGCCGAGGTACAGGACGGTGAAAACAGTGAGTTTGTGTTAGACGCGAATCGTGCTCTGATTCATGCTCTAGGCTTGGAGCGCAAGCTTATTGCTTTTTCAAACACGGTCTACACCTCTCAGGTGCCGAGTTACAGGACGGTGAAAACAGTGAGTTTGTGTTAGACGCGAATCGTGCTCTGATTCATGCTCTAGGCTGGGAGCGCAAGCTTATTGCTTTCTCAAACACGGTCTACACCTCTCAGGTGCCGAGTTACAGTACGGTGAAAACAGTGAGTTTGTGTTAGACGCGAATCGTGCTATGATTCATGCTCTAGGCTGGGAGCGCAAGCTTATTGCTTCTTCAAACACGGTCTACTCCTCTCAGGTGCCGAGTTACAGGACGGTGAAAACAGTGAGTTTGTGTTAGACGCGAATCGTGCTCTGATTCATGCTCTAGGCTGGGAGCGCAAGCTTTTTGCTTTTTCAAACACGGTCTACACCTCTCAGGTGCCGAGGTACAGGACGGTGAAAACAGTGAGTTTGTGTTAGACGCGAATCGTGCTGGTATTGATGCTCTAGGCTGGGAGCGCAAGCGTTATGCTTTTTCAAACACGGTCTACACCTCTCAGGTGCCGAGGTACAGGACGGTGAAAACAGTGAGTTTGTGTTAGACGCGAATCGTGCTCTGATTCATGCTCTAGGCTGGGAGCGCAAGCTTATTGCTTTCTCAAACACGGTCTACACCTCTCAGGTGCCGAGTTACAGGACGGTGAAAACAGTGAGTTTGTGTTAGACGCGAATCGTGCTATGATTCATGCTCTAGGCTGGGAGCGCAAGCTTATTGCTTTTTCAAACACGGTCTACATCTCTCAGGTGCCGAGTTACAGGACGGTGAAAACAGTGAGTTTGTGTTAGACGCGAATCGTGCTATGATTCATGCTCTAGGCTGGGAGCGCAAGCTTTTTGCTTTTTCAAACACGGTCTACACCTCTCAGGTGCCGAGGTACAGGACGGTGAAAACAGTGAGTTTGTGTTAGACGCGAATCGTGCTGGTATTGATGCTCTAGGCTGGGAGCGCAAGCGTAATGCTTTTTCAAACACGGTCTACACCTCTCAGGTGCCGAGGTACAGGACGGTGAAAACAGTGAGTTTGTGTTAGACGCGAACCGTGCTCTGATTCATGCTCTAGGCTGGGAGCGCAAGCTTATTGCTTTCTCAAACACGGTCTACACCTCTCAGGTGCCGAGTTACAGGACGGTGAAAACAGTGAGTTTGTGTTAGACGCGAATCGTGCTATGATTCATGCTCTAGGCTGGGAGCGCAAGCTTATTGCTTTTTCAAACACGGTCTACATCTTTCAGGTGCCGAGTTACAGGACGGTGAAAACAGTGAGTTTGTGTTAGACGCGAATCGTGCTATGATTCATGCTCTAGGCTGGGAGCTAAAGCTTATTGCTTTTTCAAACACGGTCGACATCTCTCTGGTGCCGAGTTACAGGACGGTGAAAACAGTGAGTTTGTGTTAGACGCGAATCGTGCTCTGATTCATGCTCTAGGCTGGGAGCGCAAGCTTATTGCTTTCTCAAACACGGTCTACACCTCTCAGGTGCCGAGTTACAGGACGGTGAAAACAGTGAGTTTGTGTTAGACGCGAATCGTGCTCTGATTCATGCTCTAGGCTGGGAGCGCAAGCTTATTGCTTTTTCAAACACGGTCTACACCTCTCAGGTGCCGAGTTACAGGACGGTGAAAACAGTGAGTTTGTGTTAGACGCGAATCGTGCATGGATTCATGCTCTAGGCTGGGAGCGCAAGCGTAATGCTTTTTCAAACACGGTCTACACCTCTCAGGTGCCGAGTTACAGGACGGTGAAAATAGTGAGTTTGTGTTAGACGCGAATCGTGCTCTGCTTCATGCTCTAGGCTGGGAGCGCAAGCTTATTGCTTTTTCAAACACGGTCTACACCTCTCAGGTGCCGAGTTACAGGACGGTGAAAACAGTGAGTTTGTGTTAGACGCGAATCGTGCTTGGATTCATGCTCTAGGCTGGGAGCGCAAGCGTAATGCTTTTTCAAACACGGTCTACACCTCTCAGGTGCCGAGGTACAGGACGGTGAAAACAGTGAGTTTGTGTTAGACGCGAATCGTGCTCTGATTCATGCTCTAGGCTGGGAGCGCAAGCTTATTGCTTTTTCAAACACGGTCTACACCTCTCAGGTGCCGAGTTACAGGACGGTGAAAACAGTGAGTTTGTGTTAGACGCGAATCGTGCTTGGATTCATGCTCTAGGCTGGGAGCGCAAGCTTATTGCTTTTTCAAACACGGTCTACATCTCTCAGGTGCCGAGTTACAGGACGGTGAAAACAGTGAGTTTGTGTTAGACGCGAATCGTGGTCTGACTCATGCTCTAGGCTGGGAGCTAAAGCTTATTGCTTCTTCAAACACGGTGTACACCTCTCAGGTGCCGAGTTACAGGACGGTGAAAACAGTGAGTTTGTGTTAGACGCGAATCGTGCTCTGATTCATGCTCTAGGCTGGGAGCGCAAGCTTATTGCTTTTTCAAACACGGTCTACATCTCTCAGGTGCCGAGTTACAGGACGGTGAAAACAGTGAGTTTGTGTTAGACGCGAATCGTGCTCTGATGCATGCTCTAGGCTGGGATCTAAAGCTTATTGGTTTTTCAAACACGGTCTACTCCTCTCAGGTGCCGAGTTACAGGACGGTGAAAACAGTGAGTTTGTGTTAGACGCGAATCGTGCTTGGATTCATGCTCTAGGCTGGGAGCGCAAGCTTATTGCTTTATCAAACACGGTCTACATCTCTCAGGTGCCGAGTTACAGGACGGTGAAAACAGTGAGTTTGTGTTAGACGCGAATCGTGCTCTGATGCATGCTCTAAGCTGGGAGCTAAAGCTTATTGGTTTTTCAAACACGGTCTACTCCTCTCAGGTGCCGAGTTACAGGACGGTGAAAACAGTGAGTTTGTGTTAGACGCGAATCGTGCTCTGATTCATGCTCTAGGCCGGGAGCTAAAGCTTATTGCTTCTTCAAACACGGTCTACACCTCTCAGGTGCCGAGTTACAGGACGGTGAAAACAGTGAGTTTGTGTTAGACGCGAATCGTGCTCTGATTCATGCTCTAGGCTGGGAGCTAAAGCTTATTGCTTTTTCAAACACGGTCTACATCTCTCAGGTGCCGAGTTACAGGACGGTGAAAACAGTGAGTTTGTGTTAGACGCGAATCGTGCTCTGATTCATGCTCTAGGCTGGGAGCTAAAGCTTATTGGTTTTTCAAACACGGTCTACTCCTCTCAGGTGCCGAGTTACAGGATGGTGAAAACAGTGAGTTTGTGTTAGACGCGAATCGTGCTCTGATTCATGCTCTAGGCTGGGAGCGCAAGCTTATTGCTTTTTCAAACACGGTCTACACCTCTCAGGTGCCGAGTTACAGAACGGTGAAAACAGTGAGTTTGTGTTAGACGCGAATCGTGCTCTGATTCATGCTCTAGGCTGGGAGCGCAAGCTTTTTGCTTTTTCAAACACGGTCTACACCTCTCAGGTGCCGAGGTACAGGACGGTGAAAACAGTGAGTTTGTGTTAGACGCGAATCGTGCTGGGATTGATGCTCTAGGCTGGGAGCGCAAGCGTAATGCTTTTTCAAACACGGTCTACACCTCTCAGGTGCCGAGGTACAGGACGGTGAAAACAGTGAGTTTGTGTTAGACGCGAATCGTGCTCTGATTCATGCTCTAGGCTGGGAGCGCAAGCTTATTGCTTTTTCAAACACGGTCTACACCTCTCAGGTGCCGAGTTACAGGACGGTGAAAACAGTGAGTTTGTGTTAGACGCGAATCGTGCTATGATTCATGCTCTAGGCTGGGAGCGCAAGCTTATTGCTTTTTCAAACACGGTCTACACCTCTCAGGTGCCGAGTTACAGGACGGTGAAAACAGTGAGTTTGTGTTAGACGCGAATCGTGCTATGATTCATGCTCTAGGCTGGGAGCGCAAGCTTATTGCTTTTTCAAACACGGTCTACATCTCTCAGGTGCCGAGTTACAGGACGGTGAAAACAGTGAGTTTGTGTTAGACGCGAATCGTGCTTGGATTCATGCTCTAGGCTGGGAGCTAAAGCTTATTGCTTTTTCAAACACGGTCTACTCCTCTCAGGTGCCGAGTTACAGGACGGTGAAAATAGTGAGTTTGTGTTAGACGCGAATCGTGCTTGGATTCATGCTCTAGGCTGGGAGCGCAAGCTTATTGCTTTATCAAACACGGTCTACATCTCTCAGGTGCCGAGTTACAGGACGGTGAAAACAGTGAGTTTGTGTTAGACGCGAATCGTGCTCTGATGCATGCTCTAAGCTGGGAGCTAAAGCTTATTGATTTTTCAAACACGGTCTACTCCTCTCAGGTGCCGAGTTACAGGACGGTGAAAACAGTGAGTTTGTGTTAGACGCGAATCGTGCTCTGATTCATGCTCTAGGCCGGGAGCTAAAGCTTATTGCTTCTTCAAACACGGTCTACACCTCTCAGGTGCCGAGTTACAGGACGGTGAAAACAGTGAGTTTGTGTTAGACGCGAATCGTGCTCTGATTCATGCTCTAGGCTGGGAGCGCAAGCTTATTGCTTTTTCAAACACGGTCTACATCTCTCAGGTGCCGAGTTACAGGACGGTGAAAACAGTGAGTTTGTGTTAGACGCGAATCGTGCTCTGATTCATGCTCTAGGCTGGGAGCTAAAGCTTATTGGTTTTTCAAACACGGTCTACTCCTCTCAGGTGCCGAGTTACAGGACGGTGAAAACAGTGAGTTTGTGTTAGACGCGAATCGTGCTCTGATTCATGCTCTAGGCTGGGAGCGCAAGCTTATTGCTTTTTCAAACACGGTCTACACCTCTCAGGTGCCGAGTTACACGACGGTGAAAACAGTGAGTTTGTGTTAGACGCGAATCGTGCTTGGATTCATGCTCTAGGCTGGGAGCTAAAGCTTATTGCTTTTTCAAACACGGTCTACACCTCTCAGGTGCCGATTTACAGGACGGTGAAAACAGTGAGTTTGTGTTAGACGCGAATCGTGCTCTGATTCATGCTCTAGGCTGGGAGCGCAAGCTTATTGCTTTTTCAAACACGGTCTACACCTCTCAGGTGCCGAGTTACAGGACGGTGAAAACAGTGAGTTTGTGTTAGACGCGAATCGTGCTCTGATTCATGCTTTAGGCTGGGAGCGCAAGCTTATTGCTTTTTCAAACACGGTCTACACCTCTCAGGTGCCGAGTTACAGGACGGTGAAAACAGTGAGTTTGTGTTAGACGCGAATCGTGCTCTGATTCATGCTCTAGGCTGGGAGCTAAAGCTTATTGCTTTTTCAAACACGGTCTACACCTCTCAGGTGCCGAGTTACAGGACGGTGAAAACAGTGAGTTTGTGTTAGACGCGAATCGTGCTCTGATTCATGCTCTAGGCTGAGAGCGCAAGCGTAATGCTTTTTCAAACACGGTTTACACCTCTCAGGTGCCGAGGTACAGGACGGTGAAAACAGAGTTTGTGTTAGACGCGAATCGTGCTCTGATTCATGCTCTAGGCTGGGAGCTAAAGCATATTGCTTTTTCAAACACGGTCTACTCCTCTCAGGTGCCGAGTTACAGGACAGTGAAAACAGTGAGTTTGTGTTAGACGCGAATCGTGCTCTGATTCATGCTCTAGGCTGGGAGCGCAAGCTTATTGCTTTTTCAAACACGGTCTACACCTCTCAGGTGCCGAGTTACAGGACGGTGAAAACAGTGAGTTAGTGTTAGACGCGAATCGTGCTCTGATTCATGCTTTAGGCTGGGAGCGCAAGCTTATTGCTTTTTCAAACACGGTCTACACCTCTCAGGTGCCGAGTTACAGGACGGTGAAAACAGTGAGTTTGTGTTAGACGCGAATCGTGCTCTGATTCATGCTCTAGGCTGGGAGCTAAAGCTTATTGCTTTTTCAAACACGGTCTACTCCTCTCAGGTGCCGAGTTACAGGACGGTGAAAACAGTGAGTTTGTGTTAGACGCGAATCGTGCTCTGATTCATGCTCTAGGCTGGGAGCGCAAGCTTATTGCTTTTTCAAACACGGTCTACACCTCTCAGGTGCCGAGTTACAGGACGGTGAAAACAGTGAGTTTGTGTTAGACGCGAATCGTGCTTGGATTCATGCTCTAGGCTGAGAGCGCAAGCGTAATGCTTTTTCAAACACGGTTTACACCTCTCAGGTGCCGAGGTACAGGACGGTGAAAACAGAGTTTGTGTTAGACGCGAATCGTGCTCTGATTCATGCTCTAGGCTGGGAGCTAAAGCTTATTGCTTTTTCAAACACGGTCTACTCCTCTCAGGTGCCGAGTTACAGGACAGTGAAAACAGTGAGTTTGTGTTAGACGCGAATCGTGCTCTGATTCATGCTCTAGGCTGGGAGCGCAAGCTTATTGCTTTTTCAAACACGGTCTACACCTCTCAGGTGCCGAGTTACAGAACGGTGAAAACAGTGAGTTTGTGTTAGACGCGAATCGTGCTCTGATTCATGCTCTAGGCTGGGAGCGCAAGCTTTTTGCTTTTTCAAACACGGTCTACACCTCTCAGGTGCCGAGGTACAGGACGGTGAAAACAGTGAGTTTGTGTTAGACGCGAATCGTGCTGGGATTGATGCTCTAGGCTGGGAGCGCAAGCGTAATGCTTTTTCAAACACGGTCTACACCTCTCAGGTGCCGAGGTACAGGACGGTGAAAACAGTGAGTTTGTGTTAGACGCGAATCGTGCTCTGATTCATGCTCTAGGCTGGGAGCGCAAGCTTATTGCTTTTTCAAACACGGTCTACACCTCTCAGGTGCCGAGTTACAGGACGGTGAAAACAGTGAGTTTGTGTTAGACGCGAATCGTGCTATGATTCATGCTCTAGGCTGGGAGCGCAAGCTTATTGCTTTTTCAAACACGGTCTACACCTCTCAGGTGCCGAGTTACAGGACGGTGAAAACAGTGAGTTTGTGTTAGACGCGAATCGTGCTATGATTCATGCTCTAGGCTGGGAGCGCAAGCTTATTGCTTTTTCAAACACGGTCTACATCTCTCAGGTGCCGAGTTACAGGACGGTGAAAACAGTGAGTTTGTGTTAGACGCGAATCGTGCTCTGATTGATGCTCTAGGCTGGGAGCTAAAGCTTATTGCTTTTTCAAACACGGTCTACTCCTCTCAGGTGCCGAGTTACAGGACGGTGAAAACAGTGAGTTTGTGTTAGACGCGAATCGTGCTTGGATTCATGCTCTAGGCTGGGAGCGCAAGCTTATTGCTTTTTCAAACACGGTCTACATCTTTCAGGTGCCGAGTTACAGGACGGTGAAAACAGTGAGTTTGTGTTAGACGCGAATCGTGCTTGGATTCATGCTCTAGGCTGGGAGCTAAAGCTTATTGCTTTTTCAAACACGGTCTACTCCTCTCAGGTGCCGAGATACAGGACGGTGAAAACAGTGAGTTTGTGTTAGACGCGAATCGTGCTTGGATTCATGCTCTAGGCTGGGAGCGCAAGCTTATTGCTTTATCAAACACGGTCTACATCTCTCAGGTGCCGAGTTACAGGACGGTGAAAACAGTGAGTTTGTGTTAGACGCGAATCGTGCTCTGATGCATGCTCTAAGCTGGGAGCTAAAGCTTATTGGTTTTTCAAACACTGTCTACTCCTCTCAGGTGCCGAGTTACAGGACGGTGAAAACAGTGAGTTTGTGTTAGACGCGAATCGTGCTCTGATTCATGCTCTAGGCCGGGAGCTAAAGCTTATTGCTTCTTCAAACACGGTCTACACCTCTCAGGTGCCGAGTTACAGGACGGTGAAAACAGTGAGTTTGTGTTAGACGCGAATCGTGCTCTGATTCATGCTCTAGGCTGGGAGCGCAAGCTTATTGCTTCTTCAAACACGGTCTACACCTCTCAGGTGCCGAGTTACAGGACGGTGAAAACAGTGAGTTTGTGTTAGACGCGAATCGTGCTCTGATTCATGTTCTAGGCTGGGAGCTAAAGCTTATTGGTTTTTCAAACACGGTCTACTCCTCTCAGGTGCCGAGTTACAGGACGGTGAAAACAGTGAGTTTGTGTTAGACGCGAATCGTGCTCTGATTCATGCTCTAGGCTGGGAGCGCAAGCTTATTGCTTTTTCAAACACGGTCTACACCTCTCAGGTGCCGAGTTACACGACGGTGAAAACAGTGAGTTTGTGTTAGACGCGAATCGTGCTTGGATTCATGCTCTAGGCTGGGAGCTAAAGCTTATTGCTTTTTCAAACACGGTCTACACCTCTCAGGTGCCGATTTACAGGACGGTGAAAACAGTGAGTTTGTGTTAGACGCGAATCGTGCTCTGATTCATGCTCTAGGCTGGGAGCGCAAGCTTATTGCTTTTTCAAACACGGTCTACACCTCTCAGGTGCCGAGTTACAGGACGGTGAAAACAGTGAGTTTGTGTTAGACGCGAATCGTGCTCTGATTCATGCTTTAGGCTGGGAGCGCAAGCTTATTGCTTTTTCAAACACGGTCTACACCTCTCAGGTGCCGAGTTACAGGACGGTGAAAACAGTGAGTTTGTGTTAGATGCGAATCGTGCTCTGATTCATGCTCTAGGCTGGGAGCTAAAGCTTATTGCTTTTTCAAACACGGTCTACACCTCTCAGGTGCCGAGTTACAGGACGGTGAAAACAGTGAGTTTGTGTTAGACGCGAATCGTGCTCTGATTCATGCTCTAGGCTGAGAGCGCAAGCGTAATGCTTTTTCAAACACGGTTTACACCTCTCAGGTGCCGAGGTACAGGACGGTGAAAACAGAGTTTGTGTTAGACGCGAATCGTGCTCTGATTCATGCTCTAGGCTGGGAGCTAAAGCTTATTGCTTTTTCAAACACGGTCTATTCCTCTCAGGTGCCGAGTTACAGGACAGTGAAAACAGTGAGTTTGTGTTAGACGCGAATCGTGCTCTGATTCATGCTCTAGGCTGGGAGCGCAAGCTTATTGCTTTTTCAAACACGGTCTACACCTCTCAGGTGCCGAGTTACAGGACGGTGAAAACAGTGAGTTTGTGTTAGACGCGAATCGTGCTCTGATTCATGCTTTAGGCTGGGAGCGCAAGCTTATTGCTTTTTCAAACACGGTCTACACCTCTCAGGTGCCGAGTTACAGGACGGTGAAAACAGTGAGTTTGTGTTAGACGCGAATCGTGCTCTGATTCATGCTCTAGGCTGGGAGCTAAAGCTTATTGCTTTTTCAAACACGGTCTACACCTCTCAGGTGCCGAGTTACAGGACGGTGAAAACAGTGAGTTTGTGTTAGACGCGAATCGTGCTCTGATTCATGCTCTAGGCTGGGAGCGCAAGCTTATTGCTTTTTCAAACACGGTCTACACCTCTCAGGTGCCGAGTTACAGGACGGTGAAAACAGTGAGTTTGTGTTAGACGCGAATCGTGCTGGGATTGATGCTCTAGGCTGGGAGCGCAAGCGTAATGCTTTTTCAAACACGGTCTACACCTCTCAGGTGCCGAGGTACAGGACGGTGAAAACAGTGAGTTTGTGTTAGACGCGAATCGTGCTCTGATTCATGCTCTAGGCTGGGAGCGCAAGCTTATTGCTTTTTCAAACACGGTCTACACCTCTCAGGTGCCGAGTTACAGGACGGTGAAAACAGTGAGTTTGTGTTAGACGCGAATCGTGCTATGATTCATGCTCTAGGCTGGGAGCGCAAGCTTATTGCTTTTTCAAACACGGTCTACACCTCTCAGGTGCCGAGTTACAGGACGGTGAAAACAGTGAGTTTGTGTTAGACGCGAATCGTGCTATGATTCATGCTCTAGGCTGGGAGCGCAAGCTTATTGCTTTTTCAAACACGGTCTACATCTCTCAGGTGCCGAGTTACAGGACGGTGAAAACAGTGAGTTTGTGTTAGACGCGAATCGTGCTTGGATTCATGCTCTAGGCTGGGAGCTAAAGCTTATTGCTTTTTCAAACACGGTCTACTCCTCTCAGGTGCCGAGTTACAGGACGGTGAAAATAGTGAGTTTGTGTTAGACGCGAATCGTGCTTGGATTCATGCTCTAGGCTGGGAGCGCAAGCTTATTGCTTTATCAAACACGGTCTACATCTCTCAGGTGCCGAGTTACAGGACGGTGAAAACAGTGAGTTTGTGTTAGACGCGAATCGTGCTCTGATGCATGCTCTAAGCTGGGAGCTAAAGCTTATTGATTTTTCAAACACGGTCTACTCCTCTCAGGTGCCGAGTTACAGGACGGTGAAAACAGTGAGTTTGTGTTAGACGCGAATCGTGCTCTGATTCATGCTCTAGGCCGGGAGCTAAAGCTTATTGCTTCTTCAAACACGGTCTACACCTCTCAGGTGCCGAGTTACAGGACGGTGAAAACAGTGAGTTTGTGTTAGACGCGAATCGTGCTCTGATTCATGCTCTAGGCTGGGAGCGCAAGCTTATTGCTTTTTCAAACACGGTCTACATCTCTCAGGTGCCGAGTTACAGGACGGTGAAAACAGTGAGTTTGTGTTAGACGCGAATCGTGCTCTGATTCATGCTCTAGGCTGGGAGCTAAAGCTTATTGGTTTTTCAAACACGGTCTACTCCTCTCAGGTGCCGAGTTACAGGACGGTGAAAACAGTGAGTTTGTGTTAGACGCGAATCGTGCTCTGATTCATGCTCTAGGCTGGGAGCGCAAGCTTATTGCTTTTTCAAACACGGTCTACACCTCTCAGGTGCCGAGTTACACGACGGTGAAAACAGTGAGTTTGTGTTAGACGCGAATCGTGCTTGGATTCATGCTCTAGGCTGGGAGCTAAAGCTTATTGCTTTTTCAAACACGGTCTACACCTCTCAGGTGCCGATTTACAGGACGGTGAAAACAGTGAGTTTGTGTTAGACGCGAATCGTGCTCTGATTCATGCTCTAGGCTGGGAGCGCAAGCTTATTGCTTTTTCAAACACGGTCTACACCTCTCAGGTGCCGAGTTACAGGACGGTGAAAACAGTGAGTTTGTGTTAGACGCGAATCGTGCTCTGATTCATGCTTTAGGCTGGGAGCGCAAGCTTATTGCTTTTTCAAACACGGTCTACACCTCTCAGGTGCCGAGTTACAGGACGGTGAAAACAGTGAGTTTGTGTTAGACGCGAATCGTGCTCTGATTCATGCTCTAGGCTGGGAGCTAAAGCTTATTGCTTTTTCAAACACGGTCTACACCTCTCAGGTGCCGAGTTACAGGACGGTGAAAACAGTGAGTTTGTGTTAGACGCGAATCGTGCTCTGATTCATGCTCTAGGCTGAGAGCGCAAGCGTAATGCTTTTTCAAACACGGTTTACACCTCTCAGGTGCCGAGGTACAGGACGGTGAAAACAGAGTTTGTGTTAGACGCGAATCGTGCTCTGATTCATGCTCTAGGCTGGGAGCTAAAGCTTATTGCTTTTTCAAACACGGTCTACTCCTCTCAGGTGCCGAGTTACAGGACAGTGAAAACAGTGAGTTTGTGTTAGACGCGAATCGTGCTCTGATTCATGCTCTAGGCTGGGAGCGCAAGCTTATTGCTTTTTCAAACACGGTCTACACCTCTCAGGTGCCGAGTTACAGGACGGTGAAAACAGTGAGTTTGTGTTAGACGCGAATCGTGCTCAGATTCATGCTTTAGGCTGGGAGCGCAAGCTTATTGCTTTTTCAAACACGGTCTACACCTCTCAGGTGCCGAGTTACAGGACGGTGAAAACAGTGAGTTTGTGTTAGACGCGAATCGTGCTCTGATTCATGCTCTAGGCTGGGAGCTAAAGCTTATTGCTTTTTCAAACACGGTCTACACCTCTCAGGTGCCGAGTTACAGGACGGTGAAAACAGTGAGTTTGTGTTAGACGCGAATCGTGCTCTGATTCATGCTCTAGGCTGGGAGCGCAAGCTTATTGCTTTTTCAAACACGGTCTACACCTCTCAGGTGCCGAGTTACAGGACGGTGAAAACAGTGAGTTTGTGTTAGACGCGAATCGTGCTGGGATTGATGCTCTAGGCTGGGAGCGCAAGCGTAATGCTTTTTCAAACACGGTCTACACCTCTCAGGTGCCGAGGTACAGGACGGTGAAAACAGTGAGTTTGTGTTAGACGCGAATCGTGCTCTGATTCATGCTTTAGGCTGGGAGCGCAAGCTTATTGCTTTTTCAAACACGGTCTACACCTCTCAGGTGCCGAGTTACAGGACGGTGAAAACAGTGAGTTTGTGTTAGACGCGAATCGTGCTCTGATTCATGCTCTAGGCTGGGAGCTAAAGCTTATTGCTTTTTCAAACACGGTCTACACCTCTCAGGTGCCGAGTTACAGGACGGTGAAAACAGTGAGTTTGTGTTAGACGCGAATCGTGCTCTGATTCATGCTCTAGGCTGAGAGCGCAAGCGTAATGCTTTTTCAAACACGGTTTACACCTCTCAGGTGCCGAGGTACAGGACGGTGAAAACAGAGTTTGTGTTAGACGCGAATCGTGCTCTGATTCATGCTCTAGGCTGGGAGCTAAAGCTTATTGCTTTTTCAAACACGGTCTACTCCTCTCAGGTGCCGAGTTACAGGACAGTGAAAACAGTGAGTTTGTGTTAGACGCGAATCGTGCTCTGATTCATGCTCTAGGCTGGGAGCGCAAGCTTATTGCTTTTTCAAACACGGTCTACACCTCTCAGGTGCCGAGTTACAGGACGGTGAAAACAGTGAGTTTGTGTTAGACGCGAATCGTGCTCTGATTCATGCTTTAGGCTGGGAGCGCAAGCTTATTGCTTTTTCAAACACGGTCTACACCTCTCAGGTGCCGAGTTACAGGACGGTGAAAACAGTGAGTTTGTGTTAGACGCGAATCGTGCTCTGATTCATGCTCTAGGCTGGGAGCTAAAGCTTATTGCTTTTTCAAACACGGTCTACACCTCTCAGGTGCCGAGTTACAGGACGGTGAAAACAGTGAGTTTGTGTTAGACGCGAATCGTGCTCTGATTCATGCTCTAGGCTGGGAGCGCAAGCTTATTGCTTTTTCAAACACGGTCTACACCTCTCAGGTGCCGAGTTACAGGACGGTGAAAACAGTGAGTTTGTGTTAGACGCGAATCGTGCTTGGATTCATGCTCTAGGCTGAGAGCGCAAGCGTAATGCTTTTTCAAACACGGTTTACACCTCTCAGGTGCCGAGGTACAGGACGGTGAAAACAGAGTTTGTGTTAGACGCGAATCGTGCTCTGATTCATGCTCTAGGCTGGGAGCTAAAGCTTATTGCTTTTTCAAACACGGTCTACTCCTCTCAGGTGCCGAGTTACAGGACAGTGAAAACAGTGAGTTTGTGTTAGACGCGAATCGTGCTCTGATTCATGCTCTAGGCTGGGAGCGCAAGCTTATTGCTTTTTCAAACACGGTCTACACCTCTCAGGTGCCGAGTTACAGAACGGTGAAAACAGTGAGTTTGTGTTAGACGCGAATCGTGCTCTGATTCATGCTCTAGGCTGGGAGCGCAAGCTTTTTGCTTTTTCAAACACGGTCTACACCTCTCAGGTGCCGAGGTACAGGACGGTGAAAACAGTGAGTTTGTGTTAGACGCGAATCGTGCTGGGATTGATGCTCTAGGCTGGGAGCGCAAGCGTAATGCTTTTTCAAACACGGTCTACACCTCTCAGGTGCCGAGGTACAGGACGGTGAAAACAGTGAGTTTGTGTTAGACGCGAATCGTGCTCTGATTCATGCTCTAGGCTGGGAGCGCAAGCTTATTGCTTTTTCAAACACGGTCTACACCTCTCAGGTGCCGAGTTACAGGACGGTGAAAACAGTGAGTTTGTGTTAGACGCGAATCGTGCTATGATTCATGCTCTAGGCTGGGAGCGCAAGCTTATTGCTTTTTCAAACACGGTCTACACCTCTCAGGTGCCGAGTTACAGGACGGTGAAAACAGTGAGTTTGTGTTAGACGCGAATCGTGCTATGATTCATGCTCTAGGCTGGGAGCGCAAGCTTATTGCTTTTTCAAACACGGTCTACATCTCTCAGGTGCCGAGTTACAGGACGGTGAAAACAGTGAGTTTGTGTTAGACGCGAATCGTGCTCTGATTGATGCTCTAGGCTGGGAGCTAAAGCTTATTGCTTTTTCAAACACGGTCTACTCCTCTCAGGTGCCGAGTTACAGGACGGTGAAAACAGTGAGTTTGTGTTAGACGCGAATCGTGCTTGGATTCATGCTCTAGGCTGGGAGCGCAAGCTTATTGCTTTTTCAAACACGGTCTACATCTCTCAGGTGCCGAGTTACAGGACGGTGAAAACAGTGAGTTTGTGTTAGACGCGAATCGTGCTTGGATTCATGCTCTAGGCTGGGAGCTAAAGCTTATTGCTTTTTCAAACACGGTCTACTCCTCTCAGGTGCCGAGATACAGGACGGTGAAAACAGTGAGTTTGTGTTAGACGCGAATCGTGCTCTGATTCATGCTCTAGGCTTGGAGCGCAAGCTTATTGCTTTTTCAAACACGGTCTACACCTCTCAGGTGCCGAGTTACAGGACGGTGAAAACAGTGAGTTTGTGTTAGACGCGAATCGTGCTCTGATTCATGCTCTAGGCTGGGAGCGCAAGCTTATTGCTTTCTCAAACACGGTCTACACCTCTCAGGTGCCGAGTTACAGTACGGTGAAAACAGTGAGTTTGTGTTAGACGCGAATCGTGCTATGATTCATGCTCTAGGCTGGGAGCGCAAGCTTATTGCTTCTTCAAACACGGTCTACTCCTCTCAGGTGCCGAGTTACAGGACGGTGAAAACAGTGAGTTTGTGTTAGACGCGAATCGTGCTCTGATTCATGCTCTAGGCTGGGAGCGCAAGCTTTTTGCTTTTTCAAACACGGTCTACACCTCTCAGGTGCCGAGGTACAGGACGGTGAAAACAGTGAGTTTGTGTTAGACGCGAATCGTGCTGGTATTGATGCTCTAGGCTGGGAGCGCAAGCGTTATGCTTTTTCAAACACGGTCTACACCTCTCAGGTGCCGAGGTACAGGACGGTGAAAACAGTGAGTTTGTGTTAGACGCGAATCGTGCTCTGATTCATGCTCTAGGCTGGGAGTGCAAGCTTATTGCTTTCTCAAACACGGTCTACACCTCTCAGGTGCCGAGTTACAGGACGGTGAAAACAGTGAGTTTGTGTTAGACGCGAATCGTGCTATGATTCATGCTCTAGGCTGGGAGCGCAAGCTTATTGCTTTTTCAAACACGGTCTACATCTCTCAGGTGCCGAGTTACAGGACGGTGAAAACAGTGAGTTTGTGTTAGACGCGAATCGTGCTCTGATTCATGCTCTAGGCTGGGAGCGCAAGCTTTTTGCTTTTTCAAACACGGTCTACACCTCTCAGGTGCCGAGGTACAGGACGGTGAAAACAGTGAGTTTGTGTTAGACGCGAATCGTGCTGGTATTGATGCTCTAGGCTGGGAGCGCAAGCGTAATGCTTTTTCAAACACGGTCTACACCTCTCAGGTGCCGAGGTACAGGACGGTGAAAACAGTGAGTTTGTGTTAGACGCGAACCGTGCTCTGATTCATGCTCTAGGCTGGGAGCGCAAGCTTATTGCTTTCTCAAACACGGTCTACACCTCTCAGGTGCCGAGTTACAGGACGGTGAAAACAGTGAGTTTGTGTTAGACGCGAATCGTGCTATGATTCATGCTCTAGGCTGGGAGCGCAAGCTTATTGCTTTTTCAAACACGGTCTACATCTTTCAGGTGCCGAGTTACAGGACGGTGAAAACAGTGAGTTTGTGTTAGACGCGAATCGTGCTATGATTCATGCTCTAGGCTGGGAGCTAAAGCTTATTGCTTTTTCAAACACGGTCGACATCTCTCTGGTGCCGAGTTACAGGACGGTGAAAACAGTGAGTTTGTGTTAGACGCGAATCGTGCTCTGATTCATGCTCTAGGCTGGGAGCGCAAGCTTATTGCTTTCTCAAACACGGTCTACACCTCTCAGGTGCCGAGTTACAGGACGGTGAAAACAGTGAGTTTGTGTTAGACGCGAATCGTGCTCTGATTCATGCTCTAGGCTGGGAGCGCAAGCTTATTGCTTTTTCAAACACGGTCTACACCTCTCAGGTGCCGAGTTACAGGACGGTGAAAACAGTGAGTTTGTGTTAGACGCGAATCGTGCATGGATTCATGCTCTAGGCTGGGAGCGCAAGCGTAATGCTTTTTCAAACACGGTCTACACCTCTCAGGTGCCGAGTTACAGGACGGTGAAAATAGTGAGTTTGTGTTAGACGCGAATCGTGCTCTGCTTCATGCTCTAGGCTGGGAGCGCAAGCTTATTGCTTTTTCAAACACGGTCTACACCTCTCAGGTGCCGAGTTACAGGACGGTGAAAACAGTGAGTTTGTGTTAGACGCGAATCGTGCTTGGATTCATGCTCTAGGCTGGGAGCGCAAGCGTAATGCTTTTTCAAACACGGTCTACACCTCTCAGGTGCCGAGGTACAGGACGGTGAAAACAGTGAGTTTGTGTTAGACGCGAATCGTGCTCTGATTCATGCTCTAGGCTGGGAGCGCAAGCTTATTGCTTTTTCAAACACGGTCTACACCTCTCAGGTGCCGAGTTACAGGACGGTGAAAACAGTGAGTTTGTGTTAGACGCGAATCGTGCTTGGATTCATGCTCTAGGCTGGGAGCGCAAGCTTATTGCTTTTTCAAACACGGTCTACACCTCTCAGGTGCCGAGTTACAGGACGGTGAAAACAGTGAGTTTGTGTTAGACGCGAATCGTGCTCTGATTCATGCTCTAGGCTGGGAGCTAAAGCTTATTGCTTTTTCAAACACGGTCTACACCTCTCAGGTGCCGAGTTACAGGACGGTGAAAACAGTGAGTTTGTGTTAGACGCGAATCGTGCTCTGATTCATGCTCTAGGCTGAGAGCGCAAGCGTAATGCTTTTTCAAACACGGTTTACACCTCTCAGGTGCCGAGGTACAGGACGGTGAAAACAGAGTTTGTGTTAGACGCGAATCGTGCTCTGATTCATGCTCTAGGCTGGGAGCTAAAGCTTATTGCTTTTTCAAACACGGTCTACTCCTCTCAGGTGCCGAGTTACAGGACAGTGAAAACAGTGAGTTTGTGTTAGACGCGAATCGTGCTCTGATTCATGCTCTAGGCTGGGAGCGCAAGCTTATTGCTTTTTCAAACACGGTCTACACCTCTCAGGTGCCGAGTTACAGGACGGTGAAAACAGTGAGTTTGTGTTAGACGCGAATCGTGCTCAGATTCATGCTTTAGGCTGGGAGCGCAAGCTTATTGCTTTTTCAAACACGGTCTACACCTCTCAGGTGCCGAGTTACAGGACGGTGAAAACAGTGAGTTTGTGTTAGACGCGAATCGTGCTCTGATTCATGCTCTAGGCTGGGAGCTAAAGCTTATTGCTTTTTCAAACACGGTCTACACCTCTCAGGTGCCGAGTTACAGGACGGTGAAAACAGTGAGTTTGTGTTAGACGCGAATCGTGCTCTGATTCATGCTCTAGGCTGGGAGCGCAAGCTTATTGCTTTTTCAAACACGGTCTACACCTCTCAGGTGCCGAGTTACAGGACGGTGAAAACAGTGAGTTTGTGTTAGACGCGAATCGTGCTGGGATTGATGCTCTAGGCTGGGAGCGCAAGCGTAATGCTTTTTCAAACACGGTCTACACCTCTCAGGTGCCGAGGTACAGGACGGTGAAAACAGTGAGTTTGTGTTAGACGCGAATCGTGCTCTGATTCATGCTTTAGGCTGGGAGCGCAAGCTTATTGCTTTTTCAAACACGGTCTACACCTCTCAGGTGCCGAGTTACAGGACGGTGAAAACAGTGAGTTTGTGTTAGACGCGAATCGTGCTCTGATTCATGCTCTAGGCTGGGAGCTAAAGCTTATTGCTTTTTCAAACACGGTCTACACCTCTCAGGTGCCGAGTTACAGGACGGTGAAAACAGTGAGTTTGTGTTAGACGCGAATCGTGCTCTGATTCATGCTCTAGGCTGAGAGCGCAAGCGTAATGCTTTTTCAAACACGGTTTACACCTCTCAGGTGCCGAGGTACAGGACGGTGAAAACAGAGTTTGTGTTAGACGCGAATCGTGCTCTGATTCATGCTCTAGGCTGGGAGCTAAAGCTTATTGCTTTTTCAAACACGGTCTACTCCTCTCAGGTGCCGAGTTACAGGACAGTGAAAACAGTGAGTTTGTGTTAGACGCGAATCGTGCTCTGATTCATGCTCTAGGCTGGGAGCGCAAGCTTATTGCTTTTTCAAACACGGTCTACACCTCTCAGGTGCCGAGTTACAGGACGGTGAAAACAGTGAGTTTGTGTTAGACGCGAATCGTGCTCTGATTCATGCTTTAGGCTGGGAGCGCAAGCTTATTGCTTTTTCAAACACGGTCTACACCTCTCAGGTGCCGAGTTACAGGACGGTGAAAACAGTGAGTTTGTGTTAGACGCGAATCGTGCTCTGATTCATGCTCTAGGCTGGGAGCTAAAGCTTATTGCTTTTTCAAACACGGTCTACACCTCTCAGGTGCCGAGTTACAGGACGGTGAAAACAGTGAGTTTGTGTTAGACGCGAATCGTGCTCTGATTCATGCTCTAGGCTGGGAGCGCAAGCTTATTGCTTTTTCAAACACGGTCTACACCTCTCAGGTGCCGAGTTACAGGACGGTGAAAACAGTGAGTTTGTGTTAGACGCGAATCGTGCTTGGATTCATGCTCTAGGCTGAGAGCGCAAGCGTAATGCTTTTTCAAACACGGTTTACACCTCTCAGGTGCCGAGGTACAGGACGGTGAAAACAGAGTTTGTGTTAGACGCGAATCGTGCTCTGATTCATGCTCTAGGCTGGGAGCTAAAGCTTATTGCTTTTTCAAACACGGTCTACTCCTCTCAGGTGCCGAGTTACAGGACAGTGAAAACAGTGAGTTTGTGTTAGACGCGAATCGTGCTCTGATTCATGCTCTAGGCTGGGAGCGCAAGCTTATTGCTTTTTCAAACACGGTCTACACCTCTCAGGTGCCGAGTTACAGAACGGTGAAAACAGTGAGTTTGTGTTAGACGCGAATCGTGCTCTGATTCATGCTCTAGGCTGGGAGCGCAAGCTTTTTGCTTTTTCAAACACGGTCTACACCTCTCAGGTGCCGAGGTACAGGACGGTGAAAACAGTGAGTTTGTGTTAGACGCGAATCGTGCTGGGATTGATGCTCTAGGCTGGGAGCGCAAGCGTAATGCTTTTTCAAACACGGTCTACACCTCTCAGGTGCCGAGGTACAGGACGGTGAAAACAGTGAGTTTGTGTTAGACGCGAATCGTGCTCTGATTCATGCTCTAGGCTGGGAGCGCAAGCTTATTGCTTTTTCAAACACGGTCTACACCTCTCAGGTGCCGAGTTACAGGACGGTGAAAACAGTGAGTTTGTGTTAGACGCGAATCGTGCTATGATTCATGCTCTAGGCTGGGAGCGCAAGCTTATTGCTTTTTCAAACACGGTCTACACCTCTCAGGTGCCGAGTTACAGGACGGTGAAAACAGTGAGTTTGTGTTAGACGCGAATCGTGCTATGATTCATGCTCTAGGCTGGGAGCGCAAGCTTATTGCTTTTTCAAACACGGTCTACATCTCTCAGGTGCCGAGTTACAGGACGGTGAAAACAGTGAGTTTGTGTTAGACGCGAATCGTGCTCTGATTGATGCTCTAGGCTGGGAGCTAAAGCTTATTGCTTTTTCAAACACGGTCTACTCCTCTCAGGTGCCGAGTTACAGGACGGTGAAAACAGTGAGTTTGTGTTAGACGCGAATCGTGCTTGGATTCATGCTCTAGGCTGGGAGCGCAAGCTTATTGCTTTTTCAAACACGGTCTACATCTCTCAGGTGCCGAGTTACAGGACGGTGAAAACAGTGAGTTTGTGTTAGACGCGAATCGTGCTTGGATTCATGCTCTAGGCTGGGAGCTAAAGCTTATTGCTTTTTCAAACACGGTCTACTCCTCTCAGGTGCCGAGATACAGGACGGTGAAAACAGTGAGTTTGTGTTAGACGCGAATCGTGCTCTGATTCATGCTCTAGGCTTGGAGCGCAAGCTTATTGCTTTTTCAAACACGGTCTACACCTCTCAGGTGCCGAGTTACAGGACGGTGAAAACAGTGAGTTTGTGTTAGACGCGAATCGTGCTCTGATTCATGCTCTAGGCTGGGAGCGCAAGCTTATTGCTTTCTCAAACACGGTCTACACCTCTCAGGTGCCGAGTTACAGTACGGTGAAAACAGTGAGTTTGTGTTAGACGCGAATCGTGCTATGATTCATGCTCTAGGCTGGGAGCGCAAGCTTATTGCTTCTTCAAACACGGTCTACTCCTCTCAGGTGCCGAGTTACAGGACGGTGAAAACAGTGAGTTTGTGTTAGACGCGAATCGTGCTCTGATTCATGCTCTAGGCTGGGAGCGCAAGCTTTTTGCTTTTTCAAACACGGTCTACACCTCTCAGGTGCCGAGGTACAGGACGGTGAAAACAGTGAGTTTGTGTTAGACGCGAATCGTGCTGGTATTGATGCTCTAGGCTGGGAGCGCAAGCGTTATGCTTTTTCAAACACGGTCTACACCTCTCAGGTGCCGAGGTACAGGACGGTGAAAACAGTGAGTTTGTGTTAGACGCGAATCGTGCTCTGATTCATGCTCTAGGCTGGGAGCGCAAGCTTATTGCTTTCTCAAACACGGTCTACACCTCTCAGGTGCCGAGTTACAGGACGGTGAAAACAGTGAGTTTGTGTTAGACGCGAATCGTGCTATGATTCATGCTCTAGGCTGGGAGCGCAAGCTTATTGCTTTTTCAAACACGGTCTACATCTCTCAGGTGCCGAGTTACAGGACGGTGAAAACAGTGAGTTTGTGTTAGACGCGAATCGTGCTCTGATTCATGCTCTAGGCTGGGAGCGCAAGCTTTTTGCTTTTTCAAACACGGTCTACACCTCTCAGGTGCCGAGGTACAGGACGGTGAAAACAGTGAGTTTGTGTTAGACGCGAATCGTGCTGGTATTGATGCTCTAGGCTGGGAGCGCAAGCGTAATGCTTTTTCAAACACGGTCTACACCTCTCAGGTGCCGAGGTACAGGACGGTGAAAACAGTGAGTTTGTGTTAGACGCGAACCGTGCTCTGATTCATGCTCTAGGCTGGGAGCGCAAGCTTATTGCTTTCTCAAACACGGTCTACACCTCTCAGGTGCCGAGTTACAGGACGGTGAAAACAGTGAGTTTGTGTTAGACGCGAATCGTGCTATGATTCATGCTCTAGGCTGGGAGCGCAAGCTTATTGCTTTTTCAAACACGGTCTACATCTTTCAGGTGCCGAGTTACAGGACGGTGAAAACAGTGAGTTTGTGTTAGACGCGAATCGTGCTATGATTCATGCTCTAGGCTGGGAGCTAAAGCTTATTGCTTTTTCAAACACGGTCGACATCTCTCTGGTGCCGAGTTACAGGACGGTGAAAACAGTGAGTTTGTGTTAGACGCGAATCGTGCTCTGATTCATGCTCTAGGCTGGGAGCGCAAGCTTATTGCTTTCTCAAACACGGTCTACACCTCTCAGGTGCCGAGTTACAGGACGGTGAAAACAGTGAGTTTGTGTTAGACGCGAATCGTGCTCTGATTCATGCTCTAGGCTGGGAGCGCAAGCTTATTGCTTTTTCAAACACGGTCTACACCTCTCAGGTGCCGAGTTACAGGACGGTGAAAACAGTGAGTTTGTGTTAGACGCGAATCGTGCATGGATTCATGCTCTAGGCTGGGAGCGCAAGCGTAATGCTTTTTCAAACACGGTCTACACCTCTCAGGTGCCGAGTTACAGGACGGTGAAAATAGTGAGTTTGTGTTAGACGCGAATCGTGCTCTGCTTCATGCTCTAGGCTGGGAGCGCAAGCTTATTGCTTTTTCAAACACGGTCTACACCTCTCAGGTGCCGAGTTACAGGACGGTGAAAACAGTGAGTTTGTGTTAGACGCGAATCGTGCTTGGATTCATGCTCTAGGCTGGGAGCGCAAGCGTAATGCTTTTTCAAACACGGTCTACACCTCTCAGGTGCCGAGGTACAGGACGGTGAAAACAGTGAGTTTGTGTTAGACGCGAATCGTGCTCTGATTCATGCTCTAGGCTGGGAGCGCAAGCTTATTGCTTTTTCAAACACGGTCTACACCTCTCAGGTGCCGAGTTACAGGACGGTGAAAACAGTGAGTTTGTGTTAGACGCGAATCGTGCTTGGATTCATGCTCTAGGCTGGGAGCGCAAGCTTATTGCTTTTTCAAACACGGTCTACATCTCTCAGGTGCCGAGTTACAGGACGGTGAAAACAGTGAGTTTGTGTTAGACGCGAATCGTGGTCTGACTCATGCTCTAGGCTGGGAGCTAAAGCTTATTGCTTCTTCAAACACGGTGTACACCTCTCAGGTGCCGAGTTACAGGACGGTGAAAACAGTGAGTTTGTGTTAGACGCGAATCGTGCTCTGATTCATGCTCTAGGCTGGGAGCGCAAGCTTATTGCTTTTTCAAACACGGTCTACATCTCTCAGGTGCCGAGTTACAGGACGGTGAAAACAGTGAGTTTGTGTTAGACGCGAATCGTGCTCTGATGCATGCTCTAGGCTGGGAGCTAAAGCTTATTGGTTTTTCAAACACGGTCTACTCCTCTCAGGTGCCGAGTTACAGGACGGTGAAAACAGTGAGTTTGTGTTAGACGCGAATCGTGCTTGGATTCATGCTCTAGGCTGGGAGCGCAAGCTTATTGCTTTATCAAACACGGTCTACATCTCTCAGGTGCCGAGTTACAGGACGGTGAAAACAGTGAGTTTGTGTTAGACGCGAATCGTGCTCTGATGCATGCTCTAAGCTGGGAGCTAAAGCTTATTGGTTTTTCAAACACGGTCTACTCCTTTCAGGTGCCGAGTTACAGGACGGTGAAAACAGTGAGTTTGTGTTAGACGCGAATCGTGCTCTGATTCATGCTCTAGGCCGGGAGCTAAAGCTTATTGCTTCTTCAAACACGGTCTACACCTCTCAGGTGCCGAGTTACAGGACGGTGAAAACAGTGAGTTTGTGTTAGACGCGAATCGTGCTCTGATTCATGCTCTAGGCTGGGAGCTAAAGCTTATTGCTTTTTCAAACACGGTCTACATCTCTCAGGTGCCGAGTTACAGGACGGTGAAAACAGTGAGTTTGTGTTAGACGCGAATCGTGCTCTGATTCATGCTCTAGGCTGGGAGCTAAAGCTTATTGGTTTTTCAAACACGGTCTACTCCTCTCAGGTGCCGAGTTACAGGACGGTGAAAACAGTGAGTTTGTGTTAGACGCGAATCGTGCTCTGATTCATGCTCTAGGCTGGGAGCGCAAGCTTATTGCTTTTTCAAACACGGTCTACACCTCTCAGGTGCCGAGTTACACGACGGTGAAAACAGTGAGTTTGTGTTAGACGCGAATCGTGCTTGGATTCATGCTCTAGGCTGGGAGCTAAAGCTTATTGCTTTTTCAAACACGGTCTACACCTCTCAGGTGCCGATTTACAGGCCGGTGAAAACAGTGAGTTTGTGTTAGACGCGAATCGTGCTCTGATTCATGCTCTAGGCTGGGAGCGCAAGCTTATTGCTTTTTCAAACACGGTCTACACCTCTCAGGTGCCGAGTTACAGGACGGTGAAAACAGTGAGTTTGTGTTAGACGCGAATCGTGCTCTGATTCATGCTTTAGGCTGGGAGCGCAAGCTTATTGCTTTTTCAAACACGGTCTACACCTCTCAGGTGCCGAGTTACAGGACGGTGAAAACAGTGAGTTTGTGTTAGACGCGAATCGTGCTCTGATTCATGCTCTAGGCTGGGAGCTAAAGCTTATTGCTTTTTCAAACACGGTCTACTCCTCTCAGGTGCCGAGTTACAGGACGGTGAAAACAGTGAGTTTGTGTTAGACGCGAATCGTGCTCTGATTCATGCTCTAGGCTGGGAGCGCAAGCTTATTGCTTTTTCAAACACGGTCTACACCTCTCAGGTGCCGAGTTACAGGACGGTGAAAACAGTGAGTTTGTGTTAGACGCGAATCGTGCTTGGATTCATGCTCTAGGCTGGGAGCGCAAGCTTTTTGCTTTTTCAAACACGGTCTACACCTCTCAGGTGCCGAGGTACAGGACGGTGAAAACAGTGAGTTTGTGTTAGACGCGAATCGTGCTGGGATTGATGCTCTAGGCTGGGAGCGCAAGCGTAATGCTTTTTCAAACACGGTCTACACCTCTCAGGTGCCGAGGTACAGGACGGTGAAAACAGTGAGTTTGTGTTAGACGCGAATCGTGCTCTGATTCATGCTCTAGGCTGGGAGCGCAAGCTTATTGCTTTTTCAAACACGGTCTACACCTCTCAGGTGCCGAGTTACAGGACGGTGAAAACAGTGAGTTTGTGTTAGACGCGAATCGTGCTATGATTCATGCTCTAGGCTGGGAGCGCAAGCTTATTGCTTTTTCAAACACGGTCTACACCTCTCAGGTGCCGAGTTACAGGACGGTGAAAACAGTGAGTTTGTGTTAGACGCGAATCGTGCTATGATTCATGCTCTAGGCTGGGAGCGCAAGCTTATTGCTTTTTCAAACACGGTCTACATCTCTCAGGTGCCGAGTTACAGGACGGTGAAAACAGTGAGTTTGTGTTAGACGCGAATCGTGCTTGGATTCATGCTCTAGGCTGGGAGCTAAAGCTTATTGCTTTTTCAAACACGGTCTACTCCTCTCAGGTGCCGAGTTACAGGACGGTGAAAATAGTGAGTTTGTGTTAGACGCGAATCGTGCTCTGATGCATGCTCTAAGCTGGGAGCTAAAGCTTATTGATTTTTCAAACACGGTCTACTCCTCTCAGGTGCCGAGTTACAGGACGGTGAAAACAGTGAGTTTGTGTTAGACGCGAATCGTGCTCTGATTCATGCTCTAGGCCGGGAGCTAAAGCTTATTGCTTCTTCAAACACGGTCTACACCTCTCAGGTGCCGAGTTACAGGACGGTGAAAACAGTGAGTTTGTGTTAGACGCGAATCGTGCTCTGATTCATGCTCTAGGCTGGGAGCGCAAGCTTATTGCTTTTTCAAACACGGTCTACATCTCTCAGGTGCCGAGTTACAGGACGGTGAAAACAGTGAGTTTGTGTTAGACGCGAATCGTGCTCTGATTCATGCTCTAGGCTGGGAGCTAAAGCTTATTGGTTTTTCAAACACGGTCTACTCCTCTCAGGTGCCGAGTTACAGGACGGTGAAAACAGTGAGTTTGTGTTAGACGCGAATCGTGCTCTGATTCATGCTCTAGGCTGGGAGCGCAAGCTTATTGCTTTTTCAAACACGGTCTACACCTCTCAGGTGCCGAGTTACACGACGGTGAAAACAGTGAGTTTGTGTTAGACGCGAATCGTGCTTGGATTCATGCTCTAGGCTGGGAGCTAAAGCTTATTGCTTTTTCAAACACGGTCTACACCTCTCAGGTGCCGATTTACAGGACGGTGAAAACAGTGAGTTTGTGTTAGACGCGAATCGTGCTCTGATTCATGCTCTAGGCTGGGAGCGCAAGCTTATTGCTTTTTCAAACACGGTCTACACCTCTCAGGTGCCGAGTTACAGGACGGTGAAAACAGTGAGTTTGTGTTAGACGCGAATCGTGCTCTGATTCATGCTTTAGGCTGGGAGCGCAAGCTTATTGCTTTTTCAAACACGGTCTACACCTCTCAGGTGCCGAGTTACAGGACGGTGAAAACAGTGAGTTTGTGTTAGACGCGAATCGTGCTCTGATTCATGCTCTAGGCTGGGAGCTAAAGCTTATTGCTTTTTCAAACACGGTCTACACCTCTCAGGTGCCGAGTTACAGGACGGTGAAAACAGTGAGTTTGTGTTAGACGCGAATCGTGCTCTGATTCATGCTCTAGGCTGAGAGCGCAAGCGTAATGCTTTTTCAAACACGGTTTACACCTCTCAGGTGCCGAGGTACAGGACGGTGAAAACAGAGTTTGTGTTAGACGCGAATCGTGCTCTGATTCATGCTCTAGGCTGGGAGCTAAAGCATATTGCTTTTTCAAACACGGTCTACTCCTCTCAGGTGCCGAGTTACAGGACAGTGAAAACAGTGAGTTTGTGTTAGACGCGAATCGTGCTCTGATTCATGCTCTAGGCTGGGAGCGCAAGCTTATTGCTTTTTCAAACACGGTCTACACCTCTCAGGTGCCGAGTTACAGGACGGTGAAAACAGTGAGTTAGTGTTAGACGCGAATCGTGCTCTGATTCATGCTTTAGGCTGGGAGCGCAAGCTTATTGCTTTTTCAAACACGGTCTACACCTCTCAGGTGCCGAGTTACAGGACGGTGAAAACAGTGAGTTTGTGTTAGACGCGAATCGTGCTCTGATTCATGCTCTAGGCTGGGAGCTAAAGCTTATTGCTTTTTCAAACACGGTCTACTCCTCTCAGGTGCCGAGTTACAGGACGGTGAAAACAGTGAGTTTGTGTTAGACGCGAATCGTGCTCTGATTCATGCTCTAGGCTGGGAGCGCAAGCTTATTGCTTTTTCAAACACGGTCTACACCTCTCAGGTGCCGAGTTACAGGACGGTGAAAACAGTGAGTTTGTGTTAGACGCGAATCGTGCTTGGATTCATGCTCTAGGCTGAGAGCGCAAGCGTAATGCTTTTTCAAACACGGTTTACACCTCTCAGGTGCCGAGGTACAGGACGGTGAAAACAGAGTTTGTGTTAGACGCGAATCGTGCTCTGATTCATGCTCTAGGCTGGGAGCTAAAGCTTATTGCTTTTTCAAACACGGTCTACTCCTCTCAGGTGCCGAGTTACAGGACAGTGAAAACAGTGAGTTTGTGTTAGACGCGAATCGTGCTCTGATTCATGCTCTAGGCTGGGAGCGCAAGCTTATTGCTTTTTCAAACACGGTCTACACCTCTCAGGTGCCGAGTTACAGAACGGTGAAAACAGTGAGTTTGTGTTAGACGCGAATCGTGCTCTGATTCATGCTCTAGGCTGGGAGCGCAAGCTTTTTGCTTTTTCAAACACGGTCTACACCTCTCAGGTGCCGAGGTACAGGACGGTGAAAACAGTGAGTTTGTGTTAGACGCGAATCGTGCTGGGATTGATGCTCTAGGCTGGGAGCGCAAGCGTAATGCTTTTTCAAACACGGTCTACACCTCTCAGGTGCCGAGGTACAGGACGGTGAAAACAGTGAGTTTGTGTTAGACGCGAATCGTGCTCTGATTCATGCTCTAGGCTGGGAGCGCAAGCTTATTGCTTTTTCAAACACGGTCTACACCTCTCAGGTGCCGAGTTACAGGACGGTGAAAACAGTGAGTTTGTGTTAGACGCGAATCGTGCTATGATTCATGCTCTAGGCTGGGAGCGCAAGCTTATTGCTTTTTCAAACACGGTCTACACCTCTCAGGTGCCGAGTTACAGGACGGTGAAAACAGTGAGTTTGTGTTAGACGCGAATCGTGCTATGATTCATGCTCTAGGCTGGGAGCGCAAGCTTATTGCTTTTTCAAACACGGTCTACATCTCTCAGGTGCCGAGTTACAGGACGGTGAAAACAGTGAGTTTGTGTTAGACGCGAATCGTGCTCTGATTGATGCTCTAGGCTGGGAGCTAAAGCTTATTGCTTTTTCAAACACGGTCTACTCCTCTCAGGTGCCGAGTTACAGGACGGTGAAAACAGTGAGTTTGTGTTAGACGCGAATCGTGCTTGGATTCATGCTCTAGGCTGGGAGCGCAAGCTTATTGCTTTTTCAAACACGGTCTACATCTCTCAGGTGCCGAGTTACAGGACGGTGAAAACAGTGAGTTTGTGTTAGACGCGAATCGTGCTTGGATTCATGCTCTAGGCTGGGAGCTAAAGCTTATTGCTTTTTCAAACACGGTCTACACCTCTCAGGTGCCGAGTTACAGGACGGTGAAAACAGTGAGTTTGTGTTAGACGCGAATCGTGCTATGATTCATGCTCTAGGCTGGGAGCGCAAGCTTATTGCTTTTTCAAACACGGTCTACATCTCTCAGGTGCCGAGTTACAGGACGGTGAAAACAGTGAGTTTGTGTTAGACGCGAATCGTGCTCTGATTGATGCTCTAGGCTGGGAGCTAAAGCTTATTGCTTTTTCAAACACGGTCTACTCCTCTCAGGTGCCGAGTTACAGGACGGTGAAAACAGTGAGTTTGTGTTAGACGCGAATCGTGCTTGGATTCATGCTCTAGGCTGGGAGCGCAAGCTTATTGCTTTTTCAAACACGGTCTACATCTCTCAGGTGCCGAGTTACAGGACGGTGAAAACAGTGAGTTTGTGTTAGACGCGAATCGTGCTTGGATTCATGCTCTAGGCTGGGAGCTAAAGCTTATTGCTTTTTCAAACACGGTCTACTCCTCTCAGGTGCCGAGATACAGGACGGTGAAAACAGTGAGTTTGTGTTAGACGCGAATCGTGCTTGGATTCATGCTCTAGGCTGGGAGCGCAAGCTTATTGCTTTATCAAACACGGTCTACATCTCTCAGGTGCCGAGTTACAGGACGGTGAAAACAGTGAGTTTGTGTTAGACGCGAATCGTGCTCTGATGCATGCTCTAAGCTGGGAGCTAAAGCTTATTGGTTTTTCAAACACTGTCTACTCCTCTCAGGTGCCGAGTTACAGGACGGTGAAAACAGTGAGTTTGTGTTAGACGCGAATCGTGCTCTGATTCATGCTCTAGGCCGGGAGCTAAAGCTTATTGCTTCTTCAAACACGGTCTACACCTCTCAGGTGCCGAGTTACAGGACGGTGAAAACAGTGAGTTTGTGTTAGACGCGAATCGTGCTCTGATTCATGCTCTAGGCTGGGAGCGCAAGCTTATTGCTTTTTCAAACACGGTCTACACCTCTCAGGTGCCGAGTTACAGGACGGTGAAAACAGTGAGTTTGTGTTAGACGCGAATCGTGCTCTGATTCATGTTCTAGGCTGGGAGCTAAAGCTTATTGGTTTTTCAAACACGGTCTACTCCTCTCAGGTGCCGAGTTACAGGACGGTGAAAACAGTGAGTTTGTGTTAGACGCGAATCGTGCTCTGATTCATGCTCTAGGCTGGGAGCGCAAGCTTATTGCTTTTTCAAACACGGTCTACACCTCTCAGGTGCCGAGTTACACGACGGTGAAAACAGTGAGTTTGTGTTAGACGCGAATCGTGCTTGGATTCATGCTCTAGGCTGGGAGCTAAAGCTTATTGCTTTTTCAAACACGGTCTACACCTCTCAGGTGCCGATTTACAGGACGGTGAAAACAGTGAGTTTGTGTTAGACGCGAATCGTGCTCTGATTCATGCTCTAGGCTGGGAGCGCAAGCTTATTGCTTTTTCAAACACGGTCTACACCTCTCAGGTGCCGAGTTACAGGACGGTGAAAACAGTGAGTTTGTGTTAGACGCGAATCGTGCTCTGATTCATGCTTTAGGCTGGGAGCGCAAGCTTATTGCTTTTTCAAACACGGTCTACACCTCTCAGGTGCCGAGTTACAGGACGGTGAAAACAGTGAGTTTGTGTTAGACGCGAATCGTGCTCTGATTCATGCTCTAGGCTGGGAGCTAAAGCTTATTGCTTTTTCAAACACGGTCTACACCTCTCAGGTGCCGAGTTACAGGACGGTGAAAACAGTGAGTTTGTGTTAGACGCGAATCGTGCTCTGATTCATGCTCTAGGCTGAGAGCGCAAGCGTAATGCTTTTTCAAACACGGTTTACACCTCTCAGGTGCCGAGGTACAGGACGGTGAAAACAGAGTTTGTGTTAGACGCGAATCGTGCTCTGATTCATGCTCTAGGCTGGGAGCTAAAGCTTATTGCTTTTTCAAACACGGTCTACTCCTCTCAGGTGCCGAGTTACAGGACAGTGAAAACAGTGAGTTTGTGTTAGACGCGAATCGTGCTCTGATTCATGCTCTAGGCTGGGAGCGCAAGCTTATTGCTTTTTCAAACACGGTCTACACCTCTCAGGTGCCGAGTTACAGGACGGTGAAAACAGTGAGTTTGTGTTAGACGCGAATCGTGCTCTGATTCATGCTTTAGGCTGGGAGCGCAAGCTTATTGCTTTTTCAAACACGGTCTACACCTCTCAGGTGCCGAGTTACAGGACGGTGAAAACAGTGAGTTTGTGTTAGACGCGAATCGTGCTCTGATTCATGCTCTAGGCTGGGAGCTAAAGCTTATTGCTTTTTCAAACACGGTCTACACCTCTCAGGTGCCGAGTTACAGGACGGTGAAAACAGTGAGTTTGTGTTAGACGCGAATCATGCTCTGATTCATGCTCTAGGCTGGGAGCGCAAGCTTATTGCTTTTTCAAACACGGTCTACACCTCTCAGGTGCCGAGTTACAGGACGGTGAAAACAGTGAGTTTGTGTTAGACGCGAATCGTGCTTGGATTCATGCTCTAGGCTGAGAGCGCAAGCGTAATGCTTTTTCAAACACGGTTTACACCTCTCAGGTGCCGAGGTACAGGACGGTGAAAACAGAGTTTGTGTTAGACGCGAATCGTGCTCTGATTCATGCTCTAGGCTGGGAGCTAAAGCTTATTGCTTTTTCAAACACGGTCTACTCCTCTCAGGTGCCGAGTTACAGGACAGTGAAAACAGTGAGTTTGTGTTAGACGCGAATCGTGCTCTGATTCATGCTCTAGGCTGGGAGCGCAAGCTTATTGCTTTTTCAAACACGGTCTACACCTCTCAGGTGCCGAGTTACAGAACGGTGAAAACAGTGAGTTTGTGTTAGACGCGAATCGTGCTCTGATTCATGCTCTAGGCTGGGAGCGCAAGCTTTTTGCTTTTTCAAACACGGTCTACACCTCTCAGGTGCCGAGGTACAGGACGGTGAAAACAGTGAGTTTGTGTTAGACGCGAATCGTGCTGGGATTGATGCTCTAGGCTGGGAGCGCAAGCGTAATGCTTTTTCAAACACGGTCTACACCTCTCAGGTGCCGAGGTACAGGACGGTGAAAACAGTGAGTTTGTGTTAGACGCGAATCGTGCTCTGATTCATGCTCTAGGCTGGGAGCGCAAGCTTATTGCTTTTTCAAACACGGTCTACACCTCTCAGGTGCCGAGTTACAGGACGGTGAAAACAGTGAGTTTGTGTTAGACGCGAATCGTGCTATGATTCATGCTCTAGGCTGGGAGCGCAAGCTTATTGCTTTTTCAAACACGGTCTACACCTCTCAGGTGCCGAGTTACAGGACGGTGAAAACAGTGAGTTTGTGTTAGACGCGAATCGTGCTATGATTCATGCTCTAGGCTGGGAGCGCAAGCTTATTGCTTTTTCAAACACGGTCTACATCTCTCAGGTGCCGAGTTACAGGACGGTGAAAACAGTGAGTTTGTGTTAGACGCGAATCGTGCTCTGATTGATGCTCTAGGCTGGGAGCTAAAGCTTATTGCTTTTTCAAACACGGTCTACTCCTCTCAGGTGCCGAGTTACAGGACGGTGAAAACAGTGAGTTTGTGTTAGACGCGAATCGTGCTTGGATTCATGCTCTAGGCTGGGAGCGCAAGCTTATTGCTTTTTCAAACACGGTCTACATCTCTCAGGTGCCGAGTTACAGGACGGTGAAAACAGTGAGTTTGTGTTAGACGCGAATCGTGCTTGGATTCATGCTCTAGGCTGGGAGCTAAAGCTTATTGCTTTTTCAAACACGGTCTACTCCTCTCAGGTGCCGAGATACAGGACGGTGAAAACAGTGAGTTTGTGTTAGACGCGAATCGTGCTTGGATTCATGCTCTAGGCTGGGAGCGCAAGCTTATTGCTTTATCAAACACGGTCTACATCTCTCAGGTGCCGAGTTACAGGACGGTGAAAACAGTGAGTTTGTGTTAGACGCGAATCGTGCTCTGATGCATGCTCTAAGCTGGGAGCTAAAGCTTATTGGTTTTTCAAACACTGTCTACTCCTCTCAGGTGCCGAGTTACAGGACGGTGAAAACAGTGAGTTTGTGTTAGACGCGAATCGTGCTCTGATTCATGCTCTAGGCCGGGAGCTAAAGCTTATTGCTTCTTCAAACACGGTCTACACCTCTCAGGTGCCGAGTTACAGGACGGTGAAAACAGTGAGTTTGTGTTAGACGCGAATCGTGCTCTGATTCATGCTCTAGGCTGGGAGCGCAAGCTTATTGCTTTTTCAAACACGGTCTACATCTCTCAGGTGCCGAGTTACAGGACGGTGAAAACAGTGAGTTTGTGTTAGACGCGAATCGTGCTCTGATTCATGTTCTAGGCTGGGAGCTAAAGCTTATTGGTTTTTCAAACACGGTCTACTCCTCTCAGGTGCCGAGTTACAGGACGGTGAAAACAGTGAGTTTGTGTTAGACGCGAATCGTGCTCTGATTCATGCTCTAGGCTGGGAGCGCAAGCTTATTGCTTTTTCAAACACGGTCTACACCTCTCAGGTGCCGAGTTACACGACGGTGAAAACAGTGAGTTTGTGTTAGACGCGAATCGTGCTTGGATTCATGCTCTAGGCTGGGAGCTAAAGCTTATTGCTTTTTCAAACACGGTCTACACCTCTCAGGTGCCGATTTACAGGACGGTGAAAACAGTGAGTTTGTGTTAGACGCGAATCGTGCTCTGATTCATGCTCTAGGCTGGGAGCGCAAGCTTATTGCTTTTTCAAACACGGTCTACACCTCTCAGGTGCCGAGTTACAGGACGGTGAAAACAGTGAGTTTGTGTTAGACGCGAATCGTGCTCTGATTCATGCTTTAGGCTGGGAGCGCAAGCTTATTGCTTTTTCAAACACGGTCTACACCTCTCAGGTGCCGAGTTACAGGACGGTGAAAACAGTGAGTTTGTGTTAGACGCGAATCGTGCTCTGATTCATGCTCTAGGCTGGGAGCTAAAGCTTATTGCTTTTTCAAACACGGTCTACACCTCTCAGGTGCCGAGTTACAGGACGGTGAAAACAGTGAGTTTGTGTTAGACGCGAATCGTGCTCTGATTCATGCTCTAGGCTGAGAGCGCAAGCGTAATGCTTTTTCAAACACGGTTTACACCTCTCAGGTGCCGAGGTACAGGACGGTGAAAACAGAGTTTGTGTTAGACGCGAATCGTGCTCTGATTCATGCTCTAGGCTGGGAGCTAAAGCTTATTGCTTTTTCAAACACGGTCTACTCCTCTCAGGTGCCGAGTTACAGGACAGTGAAAACAGTGAGTTTGTGTTAGACGCGAATCGTGCTCTGATTCATGCTCTAGGCTGGGAGCGCAAGCTTATTGCTTTTTCAAACACGGTCTACACCTCTCAGGTGCCGAGTTACAGGACGGTGAAAACAGTGAGTTTGTGTTAGACGCGAATCGTGCTCTGATTCATGCTTTAGGCTGGGAGCGCAAGCTTATTGCTTTTTCAAACACGGTCTACACCTCTCAGGTGCCGAGTTACAGGACGGTGAAAACAGTGAGTTTGTGTTAGACGCGAATCGTGCTCTGATTCATGCTCTAGGCTGGGAGCTAAAGCTTATTGCTTTTTCAAACACGGTCTACACCTCTCAGGTGCCGAGTTACAGGACGGTGAAAACAGTGAGTTTGTGTTAGACGCGAATCGTGCTCTGATTCATGCTCTAGGCTGGGAGCGCAAGCTTATTGCTTTTTCAAACACGGTCTACACCTCTCAGGTGCCGAGTTACAGGACGGTGAAAACAGTGAGTTTGTGTTAGACGCGAATCGTGCTTGGATTCATGCTCTAGGCTGAGAGCGCAAGCGTAATGCTTTTTCAAACACGGTTTACACCTCTCAGGTGCCGAGGTACAGGACGGTGAAAACAGAGTTTGTGTTAGACGCGAATCGTGCTCTGATTCATGCTCTAGGCTGGGAGCTAAAGCTTATTGCTTTTTCAAACACGGTCTACTCCTCTCAGGTGCCGAGTTACAGGACAGTGAAAACAGTGAGTTTGTGTTAGACGCGAATCGTGCTCTGATTCATGCTCTAGGCTGGGAGCGCAAGCTTATTGCTTTTTCAAACACGGTCTACACCTCTCAGGTGCCGAGTTACAGAACGGTGAAAACAGTGAGTTTGTGTTAGACGCGAATCGTGCTCTGATTCATGCTCTAGGCTGGGAGCGCAAGCTTTTTGCTTTTTCAAACACGGTCTACACCTCTCAGGTGCCGAGGTACAGGACGGTGAAAACAGTGAGTTTGTGTTAGACGCGAATCGTGCTCTGATTCATGCTCTAGGCTGGGAGCGCAAGCTTATTGCTTTTTCAAACACGGTCTACACCTCTCAGGTGCCGAATTACAGGACGGTGAAAACAGTGAGTTTGTGTTAGACGCGAATCGTGCTATGATTCATGCTCTAGGCTGGGAGCGCAAGCTTATTGCTTTTTCAAACACGGTCTACACCTCTCAGGTGCCGAGTTACAGGACGGTGAAAACAGTGAGTTTGTGTTAGACGCGAATCGTGCTATGATTCATGCTCTAGGCTGGGAGCGCAAGCTTATTGCTTTTTCAAACACGGTCTACATCTCTCAGGTGCCGAGTTACAGGACGGTGAAAACAGTGAGTTTGTGTTAGACGCGAATCGTGCTCTGATTGATGCTCTAGGCTGGGAGCTAAAGCTTATTGCTTTTTCAAACACGGTCTACTCCTCTCAGGTGCCGAGTTACAGGACGGTGAAAACAGTGAGTTTGTGTTAGACGCGAATCGTGCTCTGATTCATGCTCTAGGCTGGGAGCGCAAGCTTATTGCTTTTTCAAACACGGTCTACATCTCTCAGGTGCCGAGTTACAGGACGGTGAAAACAGTGAGTTTGTGTTAGACGCGAATCGTGCTTGGATTCATGCTCTAGGCTGGGAGCTAAAGCTTATTGCTTTTTCAAACACGGTCTACTCCTCTCAGGTGCCGAGTTACAGGACGGTGAAAACAGTGAGTTTGTGTTAGACGCGAATCGTGCTTGGATTCATGCTCTAGGCTGGGAGCGCAAGCTTATTGCTTTATCAAACACGGTCTACATCTCTCAGGTGCCGAGTTACAGGACGGTGAAAACAGTGAGTTTGTGTTAGACGCGAATCGTGCTCTGATGCATGCTCTAAGCTGGGAGCTAAAGCTTATTGGTTTTTCAAACACGGTCTACTCCTCTCAGGTGCCGAGTTACAGGACGGTGAAAACAGTGAGTTTGTGTTAGACGCGAATCGTGCTCTGATTCATGCTCTAGGCTGGGAGCGCAAGCTTATTGCTTTTTCAAACACGGTCTACATCTCTCAGGTGCCGAGTTACAGGACGGTGAAAACAGTGAGTTTGTGTTAGACGCGAATCGTGCTCTGATTCATGCTCTAGGCTGGGAGCTAAAGCTTATTGGTTTTTCAAACACGGTCTACTCCTCTCAGGTGCCGAGTTACAGGACGGTGAAAACAGTGAGTTTGTGTTAGACGCGAATCGTGCTCTGATTCATGCTCTAGGCTGGGAGCGCAAGCTTATTGCTTTTTCAAACACGGTCTACACCTCTCAGGTGCCGAGTTACACGACGGTGAAAACAGTGAGTTTGTGTTAGACGCGAATCGTGCTTGGATTCATGCTCTAGGCTGGGAGCTAAAGCTTATTGCTTTTTCAAACACGGTCTACACCTCTCAGGTGCCGATTTACAGGACGGTGAAAACAGTGAGTTTGTGTTAGACGCGAATCGTGCTCTGATTCATGCTCTAGGCTGGGAGCGCAAGCTTATTGCTTTTTCAAACACGGTCTACACCTCTCAGGTGCCGAGTTACAGGACGGTGAAAACAGTGAGTTTGTGTTAGACGCGAATCGTGCTCTGATTCATGCTTTAGGCTGGGAGCGCAAGCTTATTGCTTTTTCAAACACGGTCTACACCTCTCAGGTGCCGAGTTACAGGACGGTGAAAACAGTGAGTTTGTGTTAGACGCGAATCGTGCTCTGATTCATGCTCTAGGCTGGGAGCTAAAGCTTATTGCTTTTTCAAACACGGTCTACACCTCTCAGGTGCCGAGTTACAGGACGGTGAAAACAGTGAGTTTGTGTTAGACGCGAATCGTGCTCTGATTCATGCTCTAGGCTGAGAGCGCAAGCGTAATGCTTTTTCAAACACGGTTTACACCTCTCAGGTGCCGAGGTACAGGACGGTGAAAACAGAGTTTGTGTTAGACGCGAATCGTGCTCTGATTCATGCTCTAGGCTGGGAGCTAAAGCTTATTGCTTTTTCAAACACGGTCTACTCCTCTCAGGTGCCGAGTTACAGGACAGTGAAAACAGTGAGTTTGTGTTAGACGCGAATCGTGCTCTGATTCATGCTCTAGGCTGGGAGCGCAAGCTTATTGCTTTGTCAAACACGGTCTACACCTCTCAGGTGCCGAGTTACAGAACGGTGAAAACAGTGAGTTTGTGTTAGACGCGAATCGTGCTCTGATTCATGCTCTAGGCTGGGAGCGCAAGCTTTTTGCTTTTTCAAACACGGTCTACACCTCTCAGGTGCCGAGGTACAGGACGGTGAAAACAGTGAGTTTGTGTTAGACGCGAATCGTGCTGGGATTGATGCTCTAGGCTGGGAGCGCAAGCGTAATGCTTTTTCAAACACGGTCTACACCTCTCAGGTGCCGAGGTACAGGACGGTGAAAACAGTGAGTTTGTGTTAGACGCGAATCGTGCTCTGATTCATGCTCTAGGCTGGGAGCGCAAGCTTATTGCTTTTTCAAACACGGTCTACACCTCTCAGGTGCCGAGTTACAGGACGGTGAAAACAGTGAGTTTGTGTTAGACGCGAATCGTGCTATGATTCATGCTCTAGGCTGGGAGCGCAAGCTTATTGCTTTTTCAAACACGGTCTACACCTCTCAGGTGCCGAGTTACAGGACGGTGAAAACAGTGAGTTTGTGTTAGACGCGAATCGTGCTATGATTCATGCTCTAGGCTGGGAGCGCAAGCTTATTGCTTTTTCAAACACGGTCTACATCTCTCAGGTGCCGAGATACAGGACGGTGAAAACAGTGAGTTTGTGTTAGACGCGAATCGTGCTCTGATTGATGCTCTAGGCTGGGAGCTAAAGCTTATTGCTTTTTCAAACACGGTCTACTCCTCTCAGGTGCCGAGTTACAGGACGGTGAAAACAGTGAGTTTGTGTTAGACACGAATCGTGCTCTGATTCATGCTCTAGGCTGGGAGCGCAAGCTTATTGCTTTTTCAAACACGGTCTACATCTCTCAGGTGCCGAGTTACAGGACGGTGAAAACAGTGAGTTTGTGTTAGACGCGAATCGTGCTTGGATTCATGCTCTAGGCTGGGAGCTAAAGCTTATTGCTTTTTCAAACACGGTCTACTCCTCTCAGGTGCCGAGTTACAGGACGGTGAAAACAGTGAGTTTGTGTTAGACGCGAATCGTGCTTGGATTCATGCTCTAGGCTGGGAGCGCAAGCTTATTGCTTTATCAAACACGGTCTACATCTCTCAGGTGCCGAGTTACAGGACGGTGAAAACAGTGAGTTTGTGTTAGACGCGAATCGTGCTCTGATGCATGCTCTAAGCTGGGAGCTAAAGCTTATTGGTTTTTCAAACACGGTCTACTCCTCTCAGGTGCCGAGTTACAGGACGGTGAAAACAGTGAGTTTGTGTTAGACGCGAATCGTGCTCTGATTCATGCTCTAGGCCGGGAGCTAAAGCTTATTGCTTCTTCAAACACGGTCTACACCTCTCAGGTGCCGAGTTACAGGACGGTGAAAACAGTGAGTTTGTGTTAGACGCGAATCGTGCTCTGATTCATGCTCTAGGCTGGGAGCGCAAGCTTATTGCTTTTTCAAACACGGTCTACATCTCTCAGGTGCCGAGTTACAGGACGGTGAAAACAGTGAGTTTGTGTTAGACGCGAATCGTGCTCTGATTCATGCTCTAGGCTGGGAGCTAAAGCTTATTGGTTTTTCAAACACGGTCTACTCCTCTCAGGTGCCGAGTTACAGGACGGTGAAAACAGTGAGTTTGTGTTAGACGCGAATCGTGCTCTGATTCATGCTCTAGGCTGGGAGCGCAAGCTTATTGCTTTTTCAAACACGGTCTACACCTCTCAGGTGCCGAGTTACACGACGGTGAAAACAGTGAGTTTGTGTTAGACGCGAATCGTGCTTGGATTCATGCTCTAGGCTGGGAGCTAAAGCTTATTGCTTTTTCAAACACGGTCTACACCTCTCAGGTGCCGATTTACAGGACGGTGAAAACAGTGAGTTTGTGTTAGACGCGAATCGTGCTCTGATTCATGCTCTAGGCTGGGAGCGCAAGCTTATTGCTTTTTCAAACACGGTCTACACCTCTCAGGTGCCGAGTTACAGGACGGTGAAAACAGTGAGTTTGTGTTAGACGCGAATCGTGCTCTGATTCATGCTTTAGGCTGGGAGCGCAAGCTTATTGCTTTTTCAAACACGGTCTACACCTCTCAGGTGCCGAGTTACAGGACGGTGAAAACAGTGAGTTTGTGTTAGACGCGAATCGTGCTCTGATTCATGCTCTAGGCTGGGAGCTAAAGCTTATTGCTTTTTCAAACACGGTCTACACCTCTCAGGTGCCGAGTTACAAGACGGTGAAAACAGTGAGTTTGTGTTAGACGCGAATCATGCTCTGATTCATGCTCTAGGCTGAGAGCGCAAGCGTAATGCTTTTTCAAACACGGTTTACACCTCTCAGGTGCCGAGGTACAGGACGGTGAAAACAGAGTTTGTGTTAGACGCGAATCGTGCTCTGATTCATGCTCTAGGCTGGGAGCTAAAGCTTATTGCTTTTTCAAACACGGTCTACTCCTCTCAGGTGCCGAGTTACAGGACAGTGAAAACAGTGAGTTTGTGTTAGACGCGAATCGTGCTCTGATTCATGCTCTAGGCTGGGAGCGCAAGCTTATTGCTTTTTCAAACACGGTCTACACCTCTCAGGTGCCGAGTTACAGGACGGTGAAAACAGTGAGTTTGTGTTAGACGCGAATCGTGCTCTGATTCATGCTTTAGGCTGGGAGCGCAAGCTTATTGCTTTTTCAAACACGGTCTACACCTCTCAGGTGCCGAGTTACAGGACGGTGAAAACAGTGAGTTTGTGTTAGACGCGAATCGTGCTCTGATTCATGCTCTAGGCTGGGAGCTAAAGCTTATTGCTTCTTCAAACACGGTCTACTCCTCTCAGGTGCCGAGTTACAGGACGGTGAAAACAGTGAGTTTGTGTTAGACGCGAATCGTGCTCTGATTCATGCTCTAGGCTGGGAGCGCAAGCTTATTGCTTTTTCAAACACGGTCTACACCTCTCAGGTGCGGAGTTACAGGACGGTGAAAACAGTGAGTTTGTGTTAGACGCGAATCGTGCTATGATTCATGCTCTAGGCTGGGAGCGCAAGCTTATTGCTTTTTCAAACACGGTCTACATCTCTCAGGTGCCGAGATACAGGACGGTGAAAACAGTGAGTTTGTGTTAGACGCGAATCGTGCTCTGATTGATGCTCTAGGCTGGGAGCTAAAGCTTATTGCTTTTTCAAACACGGTCTACTCCTCTCAGGTGCCGAGTTACAGGACGGTGAAAACAGTGAGTTTGTGTTAGACACGAATCGTGCTCTGATTCATGCTCTAGGCTGGGAGCGCAAGCTTATTGCTTTTTCAAACACGGTCTACATCTCTCAGGTGCCGAGTTACAGGACGGTGAAAACAGTGAGTTTGTGTTAGACGCGAATCGTGCTTGGATTCATGCTCTAGGCTGGGAGCTAAAGCTTATTGCTTTTTCAAACACGGTCTACTCCTCTCAGGTGCCGAGTTACAGGACGGTGAAAACAGTGAGTTTGTGTTAGACGCGAATCGTGCTTGGATTCATGCTCTAGGCTGGGAGCGCAAGCTTATTGCTTTATCAAACACGGTCTACATCTCTCAGGTGCCGAGTTACAGGACGGTGAAAACAGTGAGTTTGTGTTAGACGCGAATCGTGCTCTGATGCATGCTCTAAGCTGGGAGCTAAAGCTTATTGGTTTTTCAAACACGGTCTACTCCTCTCAGGTGCCGAGTTACAGGACGGTGAAAACAGTGAGTTTGTGTTAGACGCGAATCGTGCTCTGATTCATGCTCTAGGCCGGGAGCTAAAGCTTATTGCTTCTTCAAACACGGTCTACACCTCTCAGGTGCCGAGTTACAGGACGGTGAAAACAGTGAGTTTGTGTTAGACGCGAATCGTGCTCTGATTCATGCTCTAGGCTGGGAGCGCAAGCTTATTGCTTTTTCAAACACGGTCTACATCTCTCAGGTGCCGAGTTACAGGACGGTGAAAACAGTGAGTTTGTGTTAGACGCGAATCGTGCTCTGATTCATGCTCTAGGCTGGGAGCTAAAGCTTATTGGTTTTTCAAACACGGTCTACTCCTCTCAGGTGCCGAGTTACAGGACGGTGAAAACAGTGAGTTTGTGTTAGACGCGAATCGTGCTCTGATTCATGCTCTAGGCTGGGAGCGCAAGCTTATTGCTTTTTCAAACACGGTCTACACCTCTCAGGTGCCGAGTTACACGACGGTGAAAACAGTGAGTTTGTGTTAGACGCGAATCGTGCTTGGATTCATGCTCTAGGCTGGGAGCTAAAGCTTATTGCTTTTTCAAACACGGTCTACACCTCTCAGGTGCCGATTTACAGGACGGTGAAAACAGTGAGTTTGTGTTAGACGCGAATCGTGCTCTGATTCATGCTCTAGGCTGGGAGCGCAAGCTTATTGCTTTTTCAAACACGGTCTACACCTCTCAGGTGCCGAGTTACAGGACGGTGAAAACAGTGAGTTTGTGTTAGACGCGAATCGTGCTCTGATTCATGCTTTAGGCTGGGAGCGCAAGCTTATTGCTTTTTCAAACACGGTCTACACCTCTCAGGTGCCGAGTTACAGGACGGTGAAAACAGTGAGTTTGTGTTAGACGCGAATCGTGCTCTGATTCATGCTCTAGGCTGGGAGCTAAAGCTTATTGCTTTTTCAAACACGGTCTACACCTCTCAGGTGCCGAGTTACAAGACGGTGAAAACAGTGAGTTTGTGTTAGACGCGAATCATGCTCTGATTCATGCTCTAGGCTGAGAGCGCAAGCGTAATGCTTTTTCAAACACGGTTTACACCTCTCAGGTGCCGAGGTACAGGACGGTGAAAACAGAGTTTGTGTTAGACGCGAATCGTGCTCTGATTCATGCTCTAGGCTGGGAGCTAAAGCTTATTGCTTTTTCAAACACGGTCTACTCCTCTCAGGTGCCGAGTTACAGGACAGTGAAAACAGTGAGTTTGTGTTAGACGCGAATCGTGCTCTGATTCATGCTCTAGGCTGGGAGCGCAAGCTTATTGCTTTTTCAAACACGGTCTACACCTCTCAGGTGCCGAGTTACAGGACGGTGAAAACAGTGAGTTTGTGTTAGACGCGAATCATGCTCTGATTCATGCTTTAGGCTGGGAGCGCAAGCTTATTGCTTTTTCAAACACGGTCTACACCTCTCAGGTGCCGAGTTACAGGACGGTGAAAACAGTGAGTTTGTGTTAGACGCGAATCGTGCTCTGATTCATGCTCTAGGCTGGGAGCTAAAGCTTATTGCTTTTTCAAACACGGTCTACTCCTCTCAGGTGCCGAGTTACAGGACGGTGAAAACAGTGAGTTTGTGTTAGACGCGAATCGTGCTCTGATTCATGCTCTAGGCTGGGAGCGCAAGCTTATTGCTTTTTCAAACACGGTCTACACCTCTCAGGTGCCGAGTTACAGGACGGTGAAAACAGTGAGTTTGTGTTAGACGCGAATCGTGCTTGGATTCATGCTCTAGGCTGAGAGCGCAATCGTAATGCTTTTTCAAACACGGTTTACACCTCTCAGGTGCCGAGGTACAGGACGGTGAAAACAGAGTTTGTGTTAGACGCGAATCGTGCTCTGATTCATGCTCTAGGCTGGGAGCTAAAGCTTATTGCTTTTTCAAACACGGTCTACTCCTCTCAGGTGCCGAGTTACAGGACAGTGAAAACAGTGAGTTTGTGTTAGACGCGAATCGTGCTATGATTCATGCTCTAGGCTGGGAGCGCAAGCTTATTGCTTTTTCAAACACGGTCTACATCTCTCAGGTGCCGAGTTACAGGACGGTGAAAACAGTGAGTTTGTGTTAGACGCGAATCGTGCTCTGATTGATGCTCTAGGCTTGGAGCTAAAGCTTATTGCTTTTTCAAACACGGTCTACTCCTCTCAGGTGCCGAGTTACAGGACGGTGAAAACAGTGAGTTTGTGTTAGACGCGAATCGTGCTCTGATTCATGCTCTAGGCTGGGAGCGCAAGCTTATTGCTTTTTCAAACACGGTCTACATCTCTCAGGTGCCGAGTTACAGGACGGTGAAAACAGTGAGTTTGTGTTAGACGCGAATCGTGCTTGGATTCATGCTCTAGGCTGGGAGCTAAAGCTTATTGCTTTTTCAAACACGGTCTACTCCTCTCAGGTGCCGAGTTACAGGACGGTGAAAACAGTGAGTTTGTGTTAGACGCGAATCGTGCTTGGATTCATGCTCTAGGCTGGGAGCGCAAGCTTATTGCTTTATCAAACACGGTCTACATCTCTCAGGTGCCGAGTTACAGGACGGTGAAAACAGTGAGTTTGTGTTAGACGCGAATCGTGCTCTGATGCATGCTCTAAGCTGGGAGCTAAAGCTTATTGGTTTTTCAAACACGGTCTACTCCTCTCAGGTGCCGAGTTACAGGACGGTGAAAACAGTGAGTTTGTGTTAGACGCGAATCGTGCTCTGATTCATGCTCTAGGCCGGGAGCTAAAGCTTATTGCTTCTTCAAACACGGTCTACACCTCTCAGGTGCCGAGTTACAGGACGGTGAAAACAGTGAGTTTGTGTTAGACGCGAATCGTGCTCTGATTCATGCTCTAGGCTGGGAGCGCAAGCTTATTGCTTTTTCAAACACGGTCTACATCTCTCAGGTGCCGAGTTACAGGACGGTGAAAACAGTGAGTTTGTGTTAGACGCGAATCGTGCTCTGATTCATGTTCTAGGCTGGGAGCTAAAGCTTATTGGTTTTTCAAACACGGTCTACTCCTCTCAGGTGCCGAGTTACAGGACGGTGAAAACAGTGAGTTTGTGTTAGACGCGAATCGTGCTCTGATGCATGCTCTAAGCTGGGAGCTAAAGCTTATTGGTTTTTCAAACACGGTCTACTCCTCTCAGGTGCCGAGTTACAGGACGGTGAAAACAGTGAGTTTGTGTTAGACGCGAATCGTGCTCTGATTCATGCTCTAGGCCGGGAGCTAAAGCTTATTGCTTCTTCAAACACGGTCTACACCTCTCAGGTGCCGAGTTACAGGACGGTGAAAACAGTGAGTTTGTGTTAGACGTGAATCGTGCTCTGATTCATGCTCTAGGCTGGGAGCGCAAGCTTATTGCTTTTTCAAACACGGTCTACATCTCTCAGGTGCCGAGTTACAGGACGGTGAAAACAGTGAGTTTGTGTTAGACGCGAATCGTGCTCTGATTCATGCTCTAGGCTGGGAGCTAAAGCTTATTGGTTTTTCAAACACGGTCTACTCCTCTCAGGTGCCGAGTTACAGGACGGTGAAAACAGTGAGTTTGTGTTAGACGCGAATCGTGCTCTGATTCATGCTCTAGGCTGGGAGCGCAAGCTTATTGCTTTTTCAAACACGGTCTACACCTCTCAGGTGCCGAGTTACACGACGGTGAAAACAGTGAGTTTGTGTTAGACGCGAATCGTGCTTGGATTCATGCTCTAGGCTGGGAGCTAAAGCTTATTGCTTTTTCAAACACGGTCTACACCTCTCAGGTGCCGATTTACAGGACGGTGAAAACAGTGAGTTTGTGTTAGACGCGAATCGTGCTCTGATTCATGCTCTAGGCTGGGAGCGCAAGCTTATTGCTTTTTCAAACACGGTCTACACCTCTCAGGTGCCGAGTTACAGGACGGTGAAAACAGTGAGTTTGTGTTAGACGCGAATCGTGCTCTGATTCATGCTTTAGGCTGGGAGCGCAAGCTTATTGCTTTTTCAAACACGGTCTACACCTCTCAGGTGCCGAGTTACAGGACGGTGAAAACAGTGAGTTTGTGTTAGACGCGAATCGTGCTCTGATTCATGCTCTAGGCTGGGAGCTAAAGCTTATTGCTTTTTCAAACACGGTCTACACCTCTCAGGTGCCGAGTTACAAGACGGTGAAAACAGTGAGTTTGTGTTAGACGCGAATCATGCTCTGATTCATGCTCTAGGCTGAGAGCGCAAGCGTAATGCTTTTTCAAACACGGTTTACACCTCTCAGGTGCCGAGGTACAGGACGGTGAAAACAGAGTTTGTGTTAGACGCGAATCGTGCTCTGATTCATGCTCTAGGCTGGGAGCTAAAGCTTATTGCTTTTTCAAACACGGTCTACTCCTCTCAGGTGCCGAGTTACAGGACAGTGAAAACAGTGAGTTTGTGTTAGACGCGAATCGTGCTCTGATTCATGCTCTAGGCTGGGAGCGCAAGCTTATTGCTTTTTCAAACACGGTCTACACCTCTCAGGTGCCGAGTTACAGGACGGTGAAAACAGTGAGTTTGTGTTAGACGCGAATCGTGCTCTGATTCATGCTTTAGGCTGGGAGCGCAAGCTTATTGCTTTTTCAAACACGGTCTACACCTCTCAGGTGCCGAGTTACAGGACGGTGAAAACAGTGAGTTTGTGTTAGACGCGAATCGTGCTCTGATTCATGCTCTAGGCTGGGAGCTAAAGCTTATTGCTTTTTCAAACACGGTCTACTCCTCTCAGGTGCCGAGTTACAGGACGGTGAAAACAGTGAGTTTGTGTTAGACGCGAATCGTGCTCTGATTCATGCTCTAGGCTGGGAGCGCAAGCTTATTGCTTTTTCAAACACGGTCTACACCTCTCAGGTGCCGAGTTACAGGACGGTGAAAACAGTGAGTTTGTGTTAGACGCGAATCGTGCTTGGATTCATGCTCTAGGCTGAGAGCGCAAGCGTAATGCTTTTTCAAACACGGTTTACACCTCTCAGGTGCCGAGGTACAGGACGGTGAAAACAGAGTTTGTGTTAGACGCGAATCGTGCTCTGATTCATGCTCTAGGCTGGGAGCTAAAGCTTATTGCTTTTTCAAACACGGTCTACTCCTCTCAGGTGCCGAGTTACAGGACAGTGAAAACAGTGAGTTTGTGTTAGACGCGAATCGTGCTATGATTCATGCTCTAGGCTGGGAGCGCAAGCTTATTGCTTTTTCAAACACGGTCTACATCTCTCAGGTGCCGAGTTACAGGACGGTGAAAACAGTGAGTTTGTGTTAGACGCGAATCGTGCTCTGATTGATGCTCTAGGCTTGGAGCTAAAGCTTATTGCTTTTTCAAACACGGTCTACTCCTCTCAGGTGCCGAGTTACAGGACGGTGAAAACAGTGAGTTTGTGTTAGACGCGAATCGTGCTCTGATTCATGCTCTAGGCTGGGAGCGCAAGCTTATTGCTTTTTCAAACACGGTCTACATCTCTCAGGTGCCGAGTTACAGGACGGTGAAAACAGTGAGTTTGTGTTAGACGCGAATCGTGCTTGGATTCATGCTCTAGGCTGGGAGCTAAAGCTTATTGCTTTTTCAAACACGGTCTACTCCTCTCAGGTGCCGAGTTACAGGACGGTGAAAACAGTGAGTTTGTGTTAGACGCGAATCGTGCTTGGATTCATGCTCTAGGCTGGGAGCGCAAGCTTATTGCTTCTTCAAACACGGTCTACATCTCTCAGGTGCCGAGTTACAGGACGGTGAAAACAGTGAGTTTGTGTTAGACGCGAATCGTGCTCTGATGCATGCTCTAAGCTGGGAGCTAAAGCTTATTGGTTTTTCAAACACGGTCTACTCCTCTCAGGTGCCGAGTTACAGGACGGTGAAAACAGTGAGTTTGTGTTAGACGCGAATCGTGCTCTGATTCATGCTCTAGGCCGGGAGCTAAAGCTTATTGCTTCTTCAAACACGGTCTACACCTCTCAGGTGCCGAGTTACAGGACGGTGAAAACAGTGAGTTTGTGTTAGACGCGAATCGTGCTCTGATTCATGTTCTAGGCTGGGAGCTAAAGCTTATTGGTTTTTCAAACACGGTCTACTCCTCTCAGGTGCCGAGTTACAGGACGGTGAAAACAGTGAGTTTGTGTTAGACGCGAATCGTGCTCTGATTCATGCTCTAGGCTGGGAGCGCAAGCTTATTGCTTTTTCAAACACGGTCTACACCTCTCAGGTGCCGAGTTACACGACGGTGAAAACAGTGAGTTTGTGTTAGACGCGAATCGTGCTTGGATTCATGCTCTAGGCTGGGAGCTAAAGCTTATTGCTTTTTCAAACACGGTCTACACCTCTCAGGTGCCGATTTACAGGACGGTGAAAGCAGTGAGTTTGTGTTAGACGCGAATCGTGCTCTGATTCATGCTCTAGGCTGGGAGCGCAAGCTTATTGCTTTTTCAAACACGGTCTACACCTCTCAGGTGCCGAGTTACAGGACGGTGAAAACAGTGAGTTTGTGTTAGACGCGAATCGTGCTCTGATTCATGCTTTAGGCTGGGAGCGCAAGCTTATTGCTTTTTCAAACACGGTCTACACCTCTCAGGTGCCGAGTTACAGGACGGTGAAAACAGTGAGTTTGTGTTAGACGCGAATCGTGCTCTGATTCATGCTCTAGGCTGGGAGCTAAAGCTTATTGCTTTTTCAAACACGGTCTACACCTCTCAGGTGCCGAGTTACAGGACGGTGAAAACAGTGAGTTTGTGTTAGACGCGAATCGTGCTCTGATTCATGCTCTAGGCTGAGAGCGCAAGCGTAATGCTTTTTCAAACACGGTTTACACCTCTCAGGTGCCGAGGTACAGGACGGTGAAAACAGAGTTTGTGTTAGACGCGAATCGTGCTCTGATTCATGCTCTAGGCTGGGAGCTAAAGCTTATTGCTTTTTCAAACACGGTCTACTCCTCTCAGGTGCCGAGTTACAGGACAGTGAAAACAGTGAGTTTGTGTTAGACGCGAATCGTGCTCTGATTCATGCTCTAGGCTGGGAGCGCAAGCTTATTGCTTTTTCAAACACGGTCTACACCTCTCAGGTGCCGAGTTACAGGACGGTGAAAACAGTGAGTTTGTGTTAGACGCGAATCGTGCTCTGATTCATGCTTTAGGCTGGGAGCGCAAGCTTATTGCTTTTTCAAACACGGTCTACACCTCTCAGGTGCCGAGTTACAGGACGGTGAAAACAGTGAGTTTGTGTTAGACGCGAATCGTGCTCTGATTCATGCTCTAGGCTGGGAGCTAAAGCTTATTGCTTTTTCAAACACGGTCTACTCCTCTCAGGTGCCGAGTTACAGGACGGTGAAAACAGTGAGTTTGTGTTAGACGCGAATCGTGCTCTGATTCATGCTCTAGGCTGGGAGCGCAAGCTTATTGCTTTTTCAAACACGGTCTACACCTCTCAGGTGCCGAGTTACAGGACGGTGAAAACAGTGAGTTTGTGTTAGACGCGAATCGTGCTTGGATTCATGCTCTAGGCTGAGAGCGCAAGCGTAATGCTTTTTCAAACACGGTTTACACCTCTCAGGTGCCGAGGTACAGGACGGTGAAAACAGAGTTTGTGTTAGACGCGAATCGTGCTCTGATTCATGCTCTAGGCTGGGAGCTAAAGCTTATTGCTTTTTCAAACACGGTCTACTCCTCTCAGGTGCCGTGTTACAGGACAGTGAAAACAGTGAGTTTGTGTTAGACGCGAATCGTGCTCTGATTCATGCTCTAGGCTGGGAGCGCAAGCTTATTGCTTTTTCAAACACGGTCTACACCTCTCAGGTGCCGAGTTACAGAACGGTGAAAACAGTGAGTTTGTGTTAGACGCGAATCGTGCTCTGATTCATGCTCTAGGCTGGGAGCGCAAGCTTTTTGCTTTTTCAAACACGGTCTACACCTCTCAGGTGCCGAGGTACAGGACGGTGAAAACAGTGAGTTTGTGTTAGACGCGAATCGTGCTGGGATTGATGCTCTAGGCTGGGAGCGCAAGCGTAATGCTTTTTCAAACACGGTCTACACCTCTCAGGTGCCGAGGTACAGGACGGTGAAAACAGTGAGTTTGTGTTAGACGCGAATCGTGCTCTGATTCATGCTCTAGGCTGGGAGCGCAAGCTTATTGCTTTTTCAAACACGGTCTACACCTCTCAGGTGCCGAGTTACAGGATGGTGAAAACAGTGAGTTTGTGTTAGACGCGAATCGTGCTATGATTCATGCTCTAGGCTGGGAGCGCAAGCTTATTGCTTTTTCAAACACGGTCTACACCTCTCAGGTGCCGAGTTACAGGACGGTGAAAACAGTGAGTTTGTGTTAGACGCGAATCGTGCTATGATTCATGCTCTAGGCTGGGAGCGCAAGCTTATTGCTTTTTCAAACACGGTCTACATCTCTCAGGTGCCGAGTTACAGGACGGTGAAAACAGTGAGTTTGTGTTAGACGCGAATCGTGCTCTGATTGATGCTCTAGGCTGGGAGCTAAAGCTTATTGCTTTTTCAAACACGGTCTACTCCTCTCAGGTGCCGAGTTACAGGACGGTGAAAACAGTGAGTTTGTGTTAGACGCGAATCGTGCTCTGATTCATGCTCTAGGCTGGGAGCGCAAGCTTATTGCTTTTTCAAACACGGTCTACATCTCTCAGGTGCCGAGTTACAGGACGGTGAAAACAGTGAGTTTGTGTTAGACGCGAATCGTGCTTAGATTCATGCTCTAGGCTGGGAGCTAAAGCTTATTGCTTTTTCAAACACGGTCTACTCCTCTCAGGTGCCGAGTTACAGGACGGTGAAAACAGTGAGTTTGTGTTAGACGCGAATCGTGCTTGGATTCATGCTCTAGGCTGGGAGCGCAAGCTTATTGCTTTATCAAACACGGTCTACATCTCTCAGGTGCCGAGTTACAGGACGGTGAAAACAGTGAGTTTGTGTTAGACGCGAATCGTGCTCTGATGCATGCTCTAAGCTGGGAGCTAAAGCTTATTGGTTTTTCAAACACGGTCTACTCCTCTCAGGTGCCGAGTTACAGGACGGTGAAAACAGTGAGTTTGTGTTAGACGCGAATCGTGCTCTGATTCATGCTCTAGGCCGGGAGCTAAAGCTTATTGCTTCTTCAAACACGGTCTACACCTCTCAGGTGCCGAGTTACAGGACGGTGAAAACAGTGAGTTTGTGTTAGACGCGAATCGTGCTCTGATTCATGCTCTAGGCTGGGAGCGCAAGCTTATTGCTTTTTCAAACACGGTCTACATCTCTCAGGTGCCGAGTTACAGGACGGTGAAAACAGTGAGTTTGTGTTAGACGCGAATCGTGCTCTGATTCATGCTCTAGGCTGGGAGCTAAAGCTTATTGGTTTTTCAAACACGGTCTACTCCTCTCAGGTGCCGAGTTACAGGACGGTAAAAACAGTGAGTTTGTGTTAGACGCGAATCGTGCTCTGATTCATGCTCTAGGCTGGGAGCGCAAGCTTATTGCTTTTTCAAACACGGTCTACACCTCTCAGGTGCCGAGTTACACGACGGTGAAAACAGTGAGTTTGTGTTAGACGCGAATCGTGCTTGGATTCATGCTCTAGGCTGGGAGCTAAAGCTTATTGCTTTTTCAAACACGGTCTACACCTCTCAGGTGCCGATTTACAGGACGGTGAAAACAGTGAGTTTGTGTTAGACGCGAATCGTGCTCTGATTCATGCTCTAGGCTGGGAGCGCAAGCTTATTGCTTTTTCAAACACGGTCTACACCTCTCAGGTGCCGAGTTACAGGACGGTGAAAACAGTGAGTTTGTGTTAGACGCGAATCGTGCTCTGATTCATGCTTTAGGCTGGGAGCGCAAGCTTATTGCTTTTTCAAACACGGTCTACACCTCTCAGGTGCCGAGTTACAGGACGGTGAAAACAGTGAGTTTGTGTTAGACGCGAATCGTGCTCTGATTCATGCTCTAGGCTGGGAGCTAAAGCTTATTGCTTTTTCAAACACGGTCTACACCTCTCAGGTGCCGAGTTACAGGACGGTGAAAACAGTGAGTTTGTGTTAGACGCGAATCGTGCTCTGATTCATGCTCTAGGCTGAGAGCGCAAGCGTAATGCTTTTTCAAACACGGTTTACACCTCTCAGGTGCCGAGGTACAGGACGGTGAAAACAGAGTTTGTGTTAGACGCGAATCGTGCTCTGATTCATGCTCTAGGCTGGGAGCTAAAGCTTATTGCTTTTTCAAACACGGTCTACTCCTCTCAGGTGCCGAGTTACAGGACAGTGAAAACAGTGAGTTTGTGTTAGACGCGAATCGTGCTCTGATTCATGCTCTAGGCTGGGAGCGCAAGCTTATTGCTTTTTCAAACACGGTCTACACCTCTCAGGTGCCGAGTTACAGAACGGTGAAAACAGTGAGTTTGTGTTAGACGCGAATCGTGCTCTGATTCATGCTCTAGGCTGGGAGCGCAAGCTTTTTGCTTTTTCAAACACGGTCTACACCTCTCAGGTGCCGAGGTACAGGACGGTGAAAACAGTGAGTTTGTGTTAGACGCGAATCGTGCTGGGATTGATGCTCTAGGCTGGGAGCGCAAGCGTAATGCTTTTTCAAACACGGTCTACACCTCTCAGGTGCCGAGGTACAGGACGGTGAAAACAGTGAGTTTGTGTTAGACGCGAATCGTGCTCTGATTCATGCTCTAGGCTGGGAGCGCAAGCTTATTGCTTTTTCAAACACGGTCTACACCTCTCAGGTGCCGAGTTACAGGACGGTGAAAACAGTGAGTTTGTGTTAGACGCGAATCGTGCTATGATTCATGCTCTAGGCTGGGAGCGCAAGCTTATTGCTTTTTCAAACACGGTCTACACCTCTCAGGTGCCGAGTTACAGGACGGTGAAAACAGTGAGTTTGTGTTAGACGCGAATCGTGCTATGATTCATGCTCTAGGCTGGGAGCGCAAGCTTATTGCTTTTTCAAACACGGTCTACATCTCTCAGGTGCCGAGTTACAGGACGGTGAAAACAGTGAGTTTGTGTTAGATGCGAATCGTGCTCTGATTGATGCTCTAGGCTGGGAGCTAAAGCTTATTGCTTTTTCAAACACGGTCTACTCCTCTCAGGTGCCGAGTTACAGGACGGTGAAAACAGTGAGTTTGTGTTAGACGCGAATCGTGCTCTGATTCATGCTCTAGGCTGGGAGCGCAAGCTTATTGCTTTTTCAAACACGGTCTACATCTCTCAGGTGCCGAGTTACAGGACGGTGAAAACAGTGAGTTTGTGTTAGACGCGAATCGTGCTTGGATTCATGCTCTAGGCTGGGAGCTAAAGCTTATTGCTTTTTCAAACACGGTCTACTCCTCTCAGGTGCCGAGTTACAGGACAGTGAAAACAGTGAGTTTGTGTTAGACGCGAATCGTGCTCTGACTCATGCTCTAGGCTGGGAGCTAAAGCTTATTGCTTTTTCAAACACGGTCTACTCCTCTCAGGTGCCGAGTTACAGGACGGTGAAAACAGTGAGTTTGTGTTAGACGCGAATCGTGCTCTGATTCATGCTCTAGGCTGGGAGCGCAAGCTTTTTGCTTTTTCAAACACGGTCTACACCTCTCAGGTGCCGAGGTACAGGACGGTGAAAACAGTGAGTTTGTGTTAGGCGCGAATCGTGCTCTGATGCATGCTCTAGGCTGGGAGCTAAAGCTTATTGGTTTTTCAAACACGGTCTACTCCTCTCAGGTGCCGAGTTACAGGACGGTGAAAACAGTGAGTTTGTGTTAGACGCGAATCATGCTTGGATTCATGCTCTAGGCTGGGAGCGCAAGCTTATTGCTTTTTCAAACACGGTCTACATCTCTCAGGTGCCGAGTTACAGGACGGTGAAAACAGTGAGTTTGTGTTAGACGCGAATCGTGCTCTGATGCATGCTCTAGGCTGGGAGCTAAAGCTTATTGGTTTTTCAAACACGGTCTACTCCTCTCAGGTGCCGAGTTACAGGACGGTGAAAACAGTGAGTTTGTGTTAGACGCGAATCGTGCTCTGATTCATGCTCTAGGCTGGGAGCGCAAGCTTATTGCTTTTTCAAACACGGTCTACATCTCTCAGGTGCCGAGTAACAGGACGGTGAAAACAGTGAGTTTGTGTTAGACGCGAATCGTGCTTGGATTCATGCTCTAGGCTGGGAGCTAAAGCTTATTGCTTTTTCAAACACGGTCTACACCTCTCAGGTGCCGAGTTACAGGACGGTGAAAACAGTGAGTTTGTGTTAGACGCGAATCGTGCTCTGATTCATGCTCTAGGCTGGGAGCGCAAGCTTATTGCTTTTTCAAACACGGTCTACACCTCTCAGGTGCCGAGTTACAGGACGGTGAAAACAGTGAGTTTGTGTTAGACGCCAATCGTGCTCTGATTCATGCTCTAGGCTGGGAGCTAAAGCTTATTGCTTTTTCAAACACGGTCTACTCCTCTCAGGTGCCGAGTTACAGGACAGTGAAAACAGTGAGTTTGTGTTAGACGCGAATCGTGCTCTGATTCATGCTCTAGGCTGAAAGCGCAAGCTTTTTGCTTTTTCAAACACGGTCTACACCTCTCAGGTGCCGAGGTACAGGACGGTGAAAACAGTGAGTTTGTGTTAGACGCGAATCGTGCTCTGATGCATGCTCTAGGCTGGGAGCTAAAGCTTATTGGTTTTTCAAACACGGTCTACTCCTCTCAGGTGCCGAGTTACAGGACGGTGAAAACAGTGAGTTTGTGTTAGACGCGAATCGTGCTTGGATTCATGCTCTAGGCTGGGAGCGCAAGCTTATTGCTTTTTCAAACACGGTCTACATCTCTCAGGTGCCGAGTTACAGGACGGTGAAAACAGTGAGTTTGTGTTAGACGCGAATCGTGCTCTGATGCATGCTCTAGGCTGGGAGCTAAAGCTTATTGCTTTTTCAAACACGGTCTACTCCTCTCAGGTGCCGAGTTACAGGACAGTGAAAACAGTGAGTTTGTGTTAGACGCGAATCGTGCTCTGATTCATGCTCTAGGCTGGGAGCGCAAGCTTTTTGCTTTTTCAAACACGGTCTACACCTCTCAGGTGCCGAGGTACAGGACGGTGAAAACAGTGAGTTTGTGTTAGACGCGAATCGTGCTCTGATGCATGCTCTAGGCTGGGAGCTAAAGCTTATTGGTTTTTCAAACACGGTCTACTCCTCTCAGGTGCCGAGTTACAGGACGGTGAAAACAGTGAGTTTGTGTTAGACGCGAATCGTGCTTGGATTCATGCTCTAGGCTGGGAGCGCAAGCTTATTGCTTTTTCAAACACGGTCTACATCTCTCAGGTGCCGAGTTACAGGACGGTGAAAACAGTGAGTTTGTGTTAGACGCGAATCGTGCTCTGATGCATGCTCTAGGCTGGGAGCTAAAGCTTATTGGTTTTTCAAACACGGTCTACTCCTCTCAGGTGCCGAGTTACAGGACGGTGAAAACAGTGAGTTTGTGTTAGACGCGAATCGTGCTCTGATTCATGCTCTAGGCTGGGAGCGCAAGCTTATTGCTTTTTCAAACACGGTCTACACCTCTCAGGTGCCGAGTTACAGGATGGTGAAAACAGTGAGTTTGTGTTAGACGCAAATCGTGCTGGGATTCATCCTCTAGGCTGGGAGCGCAAGCGTAATGCTTTTTCAAACACGGTCTACACCTCTCAGGTGCCGAGGTACAGGACGGTGAAAACAGTGAGTTTGTGTTAGACGCGAATCGTGCTCTGATTCATGCTCTAGGCTGGGAGCTAAAGCTTAATGCTTTTTCAAACACGGTCTACTCCTCTCAGGTGCCGAGTTACAGGACAGTGAAAACAGTGAGTTTGTGTTAGACGCGAATCGTGCTCTGATTCATGCTCTAGGCTGGGAGCGCAAGCTTATTGCTTTTTCAAACACGGTCTACACCTCTCAGGTGCCGAGTTACAGGACGGTGAAAACAGTGAGTTTGTGTTAGACGCTAATCGTGCTCTGATTCATGCTCTAGGCTGGGAGCGCAAGCTTTTTGCTTTTTCAAACACGGTCTACACCTCTCAGGTGCCGAGGTACAGGACGGTGAAAACAGTGAGTTTGTGTTAGACGCGAATCGAGCTCTGATGCATGCTCTAGGCTGGGAGCTAAAGCTTATTGGTTTTTCAAACACGGTCTACTCCTCTCAGGTGCCGAGTTACAGGACGGTGAAAACAGTGAGTTTGTGTTAGACGCGAATCGTGCTTGGATTCATGCTCTAGGCTGGGAGCGCAAGCTTATTGCTTTTTCAAACACGGTCTACATCTCTCAGGTGCCGAGTTACAGGACGGTGAAAACAGTGAGTTTGTGTTAGACGCGAATCGTGCTCTGATGCATGCTCTAGGCTGGGAGCTAAAGCTTACTGGTTTTTCAAACACGGTCTACTCCTCTCAGGTGCCGAGTTACAGGACGGTGAAAACAGTGAGTTTGTGTTAGACGCGAATCGTGCTCTGATTCATGCTCTAGGCTGGGAGCGCAAGCTTATTGCTTTTTCAAACACGGTCTACACCTCTCAGGTGCCGAGTTACAGGACGGTGAAAACAGTGAGTTTGTGTTAGACGCGAATCGTGCTCTGATTCATGCTTTAGGCTGGGAGCGCAAGCTTATTGCTTTTTCAAACACGGTCTACACCTCTCAGGTGCCGAGTTACAGGACGGTGAAAACAGTGAGTTTGTGTTAGACGCGAATCGTGCTCTGATTCATGCTCTAGGCTGGGAGCTAAAGCTTATTGCTTTTTCAAACACGGTCTACACCTCTCAGGTGCCGAGTTACAGGACGGTGAAAACAGTGAGTTTGTGTTAGACGCGAATCGTGCTCTGATTCATGCTCTAGGCTGAGAGCGCAAGCGTAATGCTTTTTCAAACACGGTTTACACCTCTCAGGTGCCGAGGTACAGGACGGTGAAAACAGAGTTTGTGTTAGACGCGAATCGTGCTCTGATTCATGCTCTAGGCTGGGAGCTAAAGCTTATTGCTTTTTCAAACACGGTCTACTCCTCTCAGGTGCCGAGTTACAGGACAGTGAAAACAGTGAGTTTGTGTTAGACGCGAATCGTGCTCTGATTCATGCTCTAGGCTGGGAGCGCAAGCTTATTGCTTTTTCAAACACGGTCTACACCTCTCAGGTGCCGAGTTACAGAACGGTGAAAACAGTGAGTTTGTGTTAGACGCGAATCGTGCTCTGATTCATGCTCTAGGCTGGGAGCGCAAGCTTTTTGCTTTTTCAAACACGGTCTACACCTCTCAGGTGCCGAGGTACAGGACGGTGAAAACAGTGAGTTTGTGTTAGACGCGAATCGTGCTGGGATTGATGCTCTAGGCTGGGAGCGCAAGCGTAATGCTTTTTCAAACACGGTCTACACCTCTCAGGTGCCGAGGTACAGGACGGTGAAAACAGTGAGTTTGTGTTAGACGCGAATCGTGCTCTGATTCATGCTCTAGGCTGGGAGCGCAAGCTTATTGCTTTTTCAAACACGGTCTACACCTCTCAGGTGCCGAGTTACAGGACGGTGAAAACAGTGAGTTTGTGTTAGACGCGAATCGTGCTATGATTCATGCTCTAGGCTGGGAGCGCAAGCTTATTGCTTTTTCAAACACGGTCTACACCTCTCAGGTGCCGAGTTACAGGACGGTGAAAACAGTGAGTTTGTGTTAGACGCGAATCGTGCTATGATTCATGCTCTAGGCTGGGAGCGCAAGCTTATTGCTTTTTCAAACACGGTCTACATCTCTCAGGTGCCGAGTTACAGGACGGTGAAAACAGTGAGTTTGTGTTAGATGCGAATCGTGCTCTGATTGATGCTCTAGGCTGGGAGCTAAAGCTTATTGCTTTTTCAAACACGGTCTACTCCTCTCAGGTGCCGAGTTACAGGACGGTGAAAACAGTGAGTTTGTGTTAGACGCGAATCGTGCTCTGATTCATGCTCTAGGCTGGGAGCGCAAGCTTATTGCTTTTTCAAACACGGTCTACATCTCTCAGGTGCCGAGTTACAGGACGGTGAAAACAGTGAGTTTGTGTTAGACGCGAATCGTGCTTGGATTCATGCTCTAGGCTGGGAGCTAAAGCTTATTGCTTTTTCAAACACGGTCTACTCCTCTCAGGTGCCGAGTTACAGGACAGTGAAAACAGTGAGTTTGTGTTAGACGCGAATCGTGCTCTGACTCATGCTCTAGGCTGGGAGCTAAAGCTTATTGCTTTTTCAAACACGGTCTACTCCTCTCAGGTGCCGAGTTACAGGACGGTGAAAACAGTGAGTTTGTGTTAGACGCGAATCGTGCTCTGATTCATGCTCTAGGCTGGGAGCGCAAGCTTTTTGCTTTTTCAAACACGGTCTACACCTCTCAGGTGCCGAGGTACAGGACGGTGAAAACAGTGAGTTTGTGTTAGGCGCGAATCGTGCTCTGATGCATGCTCTAGGCTGGGAGCTAAAGCTTATTGGTTTTTCAAACACGGTCTACTCCTCTCAGGTGCCGAGTTACAGGACGGTGAAAACAGTGAGTTTGTGTTAGACGCGAATCATGCTTGGATTCATGCTCTAGGCTGGGAGCGCAAGCTTATTGCTTTTTCAAACACGGTCTACATCTCTCAGGTGCCGAGTTACAGGACGGTGAAAACAGTGAGTTTGTGTTAGACGCGAATCGTGCTCTGATGCATGCTCTAGGCTGGGAGCTAAAGCTTATTGGTTTTTCAAACACGGTCTACTCCTCTCAGGTGCCGAGTTACAGGACGGTGAAAACAGTGAGTTTGTGTTAGACGCGAATCGTGCTCTGATTCATGCTCTAGGCTGGGAGCGCAAGCTTATTGCTTTTTCAAACACGGTCTACATCTCTCAGGTGCCGAGTAACAGGACGGTGAAAACAGTGAGTTTGTGTTAGACGCGAATCGTGCTTGGATTCATGCTCTAGGCTGGGAGCTAAAGCTTATTGCTTTTTCAAACACGGTCTACACCTCTCAGGTGCCGAGTTACAGGACGGTGAAAACAGTGAGTTTGTGTTAGACGCGAATCGTGCTCTGATTCATGCTCTAGGCTGGGAGCGCAAGCTTATTGCTTTTTCAAACACGGTCTACACCTCTCAGGTGCCGAGTTACAGGACGGTGAAAACAGTGAGTTTGTGTTAGACGCCAATCGTGCTCTGATTCATGCTCTAGGCTGGGAGCTAAAGCTTATTGCTTTTTCAAACACGGTCTACTCCTCTCAGGTGCCGAGTTACAGGACAGTGAAAACAGTGAGTTTGTGTTAGACGCGAATCGTGCTCTGATTCATGCTCTAGGCTGGGAGCGCAAGCTTTTTGCTTTTTCAAACACGGTCTACACCTCTCAGGTGCCGAGGTACAGGACGGTGAAAACAGTGAGTTTGTGTTAGACACGAATCGTGCTCTGATGCATGCTCTAGGCTGGGAGCTAAAGCTTATTGGTTTTTCAAACACGGTCTACTCCTCTCAGGTGCCGAGTTACAGGACGGTGAAAACAGTGAGTTTGTGTTAGACGCGAATCGTGCTTGGATTCATGCTCTAGGCTGGGAGCGCAAGCTTATTGCTTTTTCAAACACGGTCTACATCTCTCAGGTGCCGAGTTACAGGACGGTGAAAACAGTGAGTTTGTGTTAGACGCGAATCGTGCTCTGATGCATGCTCTAGGCTGGGAGCTAAAGCTTATTGCTTTTTCAAACACGGTCTACTCCTCTCAGGTGCCGAGTTACAGGACAGTGAAAACAGTGAGTTTGTGTTAGACGCGAATCGTGCTCTGATTCATGCTCTAGGCTGGGAGCGCAAGCTTTTTGCTTTTTCAAACACGGTCTACACCTCTCAGGTGCCGAGGTACAGGACGGTGAAAACAGTGAGTTTGTGTTAGACGCGAATCGTGCTCTGATGCATGCTCTAGGCTGGGAGCTAAAGCTTATTGGTTTTTCAAACACGGTCTACTCCTCTCAGGTGCCGAGTTACAGGACGGTGAAAACAGTGAGTTTGTGTTAGACGCGAATCGTGCTTGGATTCATGCTCTAGGCTGGGAGCGCAAGCTTATTGCTTTTTCAAACACGGTCTACATCTCTCAGGTGCCGAGTTACAGCACGGTGAAAACAGTGAGTTTGTGTTAGACGCGAATCGTGCTCTGATGCATGCTCTAGGCTGGGAGCTAAAGCTTATTGGTTTTTCAAACACGGTCTACTCCTCTCAGGTGCCGAGTTACAGGACGGTGAAAACAGTGAGTTTGTGTTAGACGCGAATCGTGCTCTGATTCATGCTCTAGGCTGGGAGCGCAAGCTTATTGCTTTTTCAAACACGGTCTACACCTCTCAGGTGCCGAGTTACAGGATGGTGAAAACAGTGAGTTTGTGTTAGACGCAAATCGTGCTGGGATTCATCCTCTAGGCTGGGAGCGCAAGCGTAATGCTTTTTCAAACACGGTCTACACCTCTCAGGTGCCGAGGTACAGGACGGTGAAAACAGTGAGTTTGTGTTAGACGCGAATCGTGCTCTGATTCATGCTCTAGGCTGGGAGCTAAAGCTTAATGCTTTTTCAAACACGGTCTACTCCTCTCAGGTGCCGAGTTACAGGACAGTGAAAACAGTGAGTTTGTGTTAGACGCGAATCGTGCTCTGATTCATGCTCTAGGCTGGGAGCGCAAGCTTATTGCTTTTTCAAACACGGTCTACACCTCTCAGGTGCCGAGTTACAGGACGGTGAAAACAGTGAGTTTGTGTTAGACGCTAATCGTGCTCTGATTCATGCTCTAGGCTGGGAGCGCAAGCTTTTTGCTTTTTCAAACACGGTCTACACCTCTCAGGTGCCGAGGTACAGGACGGTGAAAACAGTGAGTTTGTGTTAGACGCGAATCGAGCTCTGATGCATGCTCTAGGCTGGGAGCTAAAGCTTATTGGTTTTTCAAACACGGTCTACTCCTCTCAGGTGCCGAGTTACAGGACGGTGAAAACAGTGAGTTTGTGTTAGACGCGAATCGTGCTTGGATTCATGCTCTAGGCTGGGAGCGCAAGCTTATTGCTTTTTCAAACACGGTCTACATCTCTCAGGTGCCGAGTTACAGGACGGTGAAAACAGTGAGTTTGTGTTAGACGCGAATCGTGCTCTGATGCATGCTCTAGGCTGGGAGCTAAAGCTTACTGGTTTTTCAAACACGGTCTACTCCTCTCAGGTGCCGAGTTACAGGACGGTGAAAACAGTGAGTTTGTGTTAGACGCGAATCGTGCTCTGATTCATGCTCTAGGCTGGGAGCTAAAGCTTATTGCTTTTTCAAACACGGTCTACGCCTCTCAGGTGCCGAGTTACAGGACGGTGAAAACAGTGAGTTTGTGTTAGACGCGAATCGTGCTTGGATTCATGCTCTAGGCTGAGAGCGCAAGCGTAATGCTTTTTCAAACACGGTTTACACCTCTCAGGTGCCGAGTTACAGGACGGTGAAAACAGTGAGTTTGTGTTAGACGCGAATCGTGCTCTGATTCATGCTCTAGGCTGGGAGCGCAAGCTTATTGCTTTTTCAAACACGGTCTACACCTCTCAGGTGCCGAGTTACAGGACGGTGAAAACAGTGAGTTTGTGTTAGAGGCGAATCGTGCTATGATTCATGCTCTAGGCTGGGAGCGCAAGCTTATTGCTTTTTCAAACACGGTCTACACCTCTCAGGTGCCGAGTTACAGGACGGTGAAAACAGTGAGTTTGTGTTAGACGCGAATCGTGCTATGATTCATGCTCTAGGCTGGGAGCGCAAGCTTATTGCTTTTTCAAACACGGTCTACATCTCTCAGGTGCCGAGTTACAGGACGGTGAAAACAGTGAGTTTGTGTTAGACGCGAATCGTGCTCTGATTGATGCTCTAGGCTGGGAGCTAAAGCTTATTGCTTTTTCAAACACGGTCTACTCCTCTCAGGTGCCGAGTTACAGGACGGTGAAAACAGTGAGTTTGTGTTGGACGCGAATCGTGCTCTGATTCATGCTCTAGGCTGGGAGCTAAAGCTTATTGCTTTTTCAAACACGGTCTACTCCTCTCTGGTGCCGAGTTACAGGACAGTGAAAACAGTGAGTTTGTGTTAGACGCGAATCGTGCTCTGACTCATGCTCTAGGCTGGGAGCTAAAGCTTATTGCTTTTTCAAACACGGTCTACTCCTCTCAGGTGCCGAGTTACAGGACGGTGAAAACAGTGAGTTTGTGTTAGACGCGAATCGTGCTCTGATTCATGCTCTAGGCTGGGAGCGCAAGCTTTTTGCTTTTTCAAACACGGTCTACACCTCTCAGGTGCCGAGGTACAGGACGGTGAAAACAGTGAGTTTGTGTTAGGCGCGAATCGTGCTCTGATGCATGCTCTAGGCTGGGAGCTAAAGCTTATTGGTTTTTCAAACACGGTCTACTCCTCTCAGGTGCCGAGTTACAGGACGGTGAAAACAGTGAGTTTGTGTTAGACGCGAATCATGCTTGGATTCATGCTCTAGGCTGGGAGCGCAAGCTTATTGCTTTTTCAAACACGGTCTACATCTCTCAGGTGCCGAGTTACAGGACGGTGAAAACAGTGAGTTTGTGTTAGACGCGAATCGTGCTCTGATGCATGCTCTAGGCTGGGAGCTAAAGCTTATTGGTTTTTCAAACACGGTCTACTCCTCTCAGGTGCCGAGTTACAGGACGGTGAAAACAGTGAGTTTGTGTTAGACGCGAATCGTGCTCTGATTCATGCTCTAGGCTGGGAGCGCAAGCTTATTGCTTTTTCAAACACGGTCTACATCTCTCAGGTGCCGAGTAACAGGACGGTGAAAACAGTGAGTTTGTGTTAGACGCGAATCGTGCTTGGATTCATGCTCTAGGCTGGGAGCTAAAGCTTATTGCTTTTTCAAACACGGTCTACACCTCTCAGGTGCCGAGTTACAGGACGGTGAAAACAGTGAGTTTGTGTTAGACGCGAATCGTGCTCTGATTCATGCTCTAGGCTGGGAGCGCAAGCTTATTGCTTTTTCAAACACGGTCTACACCTCTCAGGTGCCGAGTTACAGGACGGTGAAAACAGTGAGTTTGTGTTAGACGCCAATCGTGCTCTGATTCATGCTCTAGGCTGGGAGCTAAAGCTTATTGCTTTTTCAAACACGGTCTACTCCTCTCAGGTGCCGAGTTACAGGACAGTGAAAACAGTGAGTTTGTGTTAGACGCGAATCGTGCTCTGATTCATGCTCTAGGCTGAAAGCGCAAGCTTTTTGCTTTTTCAAACACGGTCTACACCTCTCAGGTGCCGAGGTACAGGACGGTGAAAACAGTGAGTTTGTGTTAGACGCGAATCGTGCTCTGATGCATGCTCTAGGCTGGGAGCTAAAGCTTATTGGTTTTTCAAACACGGTCTACTCCTCTCAGGTGCCGAGTTACAGGACGGTGAAAACAGTGAGTTTGTGTTAGACGCGAATCGTGCTTGGATTCATGCTCTAGGCTGGGAGCGCAAGCTTATTGCTTTTTCAAACACGGTCTACATCTCTCAGGTGCCGAGTTACAGGACGGTGAAAACAGTGAGTTTGTGTTAGACGCGAATCGTGCTCTGATGCATGCTCTAGGCTGGGAGCTAAAGCTTATTGCTTTTTCAAACACGGTCTACTCCTCTCAGGTGCCGAGTTACAGGACAGTGAAAACAGTGAGTTTGTGTTAGACGCGAATCGTGCTCTGATTCATGCTCTAGGCTGGGAGCGCAAGCTTTTTGCTTTTTCAAACACGGTCTACACCTCTCAGGTGCCGAGGTACAGGACGGTGAAAACAGTGAGTTTGTGTTAGACGCGAATCGTGCTCTGATGCATGCTCTAGGCTGGGAGCTAAAGCTTATTGGTTTTTCAAACACGGTCTACTCCTCTCAGGTGCCGAGTTACAGGACGGTGAAAACAGTGAGTTTGTGTTAGACGCGAATCGTGCTTGGATTCATGCTCTAGGCTGGGAGCGCAAGCTTATTGCTTTTTCAAACACGGTCTACATCTCTCAGGTGCCGAGTTACAGGACGGTGAAAACAGTGAGTTTGTGTTAGACGCGAATCGTGCTCTGATGCATGCTCTAGGCTGGGAGCTAAAGCTTATTGGTTTTTCAAACACGGTCTACTCCTCTCAGGTGCCGAGTTACAGGACGGTGAAAACAGTGAGTTTGTGTTAGACGCGAATCGTGCTCTGATTCATGCTCTAGGCTGGGAGCGCAAGCTTATTGCTTTTTCAAACACGGTCTACACCTCTCAGGTGCCGAGTTACAGGATGGTGAAAACAGTGAGTTTGTGTTAGACGCAAATCGTGCTGGGATTCATCCTCTAGGCTGGGAGCGCAAGCGTAATGCTTTTTCAAACACGGTCTACACCTCTCAGGTGCCGAGGTACAGGACGGTGAAAACAGTGAGTTTGTGTTAGACGCGAATCGTGCTCTGATTCATGCTCTAGGCTGGGAGCTAAAGCTTAATGCTTTTTCAAACACGGTCTACTCCTCTCAGGTGCCGAGTTACAGGACAGTGAAAACAGTGAGTTTGTGTTAGACGCGAATCGTGCTCTGATTCATGCTCTAGGCTGGGAGCGCAAGCTTATTGCTTTTTCAAACACGGTCTACACCTCTCAGGTGCCGAGTTACAGGACGGTGAAAACAGTGAGTTTGTGTTAGACGCTAATCGTGCTCTGATTCATGCTCTAGGCTGGGAGCGCAAGCTTTTTGCTTTTTCAAACACGGTCTACACCTCTCAGGTGCCGAGGTACAGGACGGTGAAAACAGTGAGTTTGTGTTAGACGCGAATCGAGCTCTGATGCATGCTCTAGGCTGGGAGCTAAAGCTTATTGGTTTTTCAAACACGGTCTACTCCTCTCAGGTGCCGAGTTACAGGACGGTGAAAACAGTGAGTTTGTGTTAGACGCGAATCGTGCTTGGATTCATGCTCTAGGCTGGGAGCGCAAGCTTATTGCTTTTTCAAACACGGTCTACATCTCTCAGGTGCCGAGTTACAGGACGGTGAAAACAGTGAGTTTGTGTTAGACGCGAATCGTGCTCTGATGCATGCTCTAGGCTGGGAGCTAAAGCTTACTGGTTTTTCAAACACGGTCTACTCCTCTCAGGTGCCGAGTTACAGGACGGTGAAAACAGTGAGTTTGTGTTAGACGCGAATCGTGCTCTGATTCATGCTCTAGGCTGGGAGCGCAAGCTTATTGCTTTTTCAAACACGGTCTACACCTCTCAGGTGCCGAGTTACAGGACGGTGAAAACAGTGAGTTTGTGTTAGACGCGAATCGTGCTCTGATTCATGCTTTAGGCTGGGAGCGCAAGCTTATTGCTTTTTCAAACACGGTCTACACCTCTCAGGTGCCGAGTTACAGGACGGTGAAAACAGTGAGTTTGTGTTAGACGCGAATCGTGCTCTGATTCATGCTCTAGGCTGGGAGCTAAAGCTTATTGCTTTTTCAAACACGGTCTACACCTCTCAGGTGCCGAGTTACAGGACGGTGAAAACAGTGAGTTTGTGTTAGACGCGAATCGTGCTCTGATTCATGCTCTAGGCTGAGAGCGCAAGCGTAATGCTTTTTCAAACACGGTTTACACCTCTCAGGTGCCGAGGTACAGGACGGTGAAAACAGAGTTTGTGTTAGACGCGAATCGTGCTCTGATTCATGCTCTAGGCTGGGAGCTAAAGCTTATTGCTTTTTCAAACACGGTCTACTCCTCTCAGGTGCCGAGTTACAGGACAGTGAAAACAGTGAGTTTGTGTTAGACGCGAATCGTGCTCTGATTCATGCTCTAGGCTGGGAGCGCAAGCTTATTGCTTTTTCAAACACGGTCTACACCTCTCAGGTGCCGAGTTACAGAACGGTGAAAACAGTGAGTTTGTGTTAGACGCGAATCGTGCTCTGATTCATGCTCTAGGCTGGGAGCGCAAGCTTTTTGCTTTTTCAAACACGGTCTACACCTCTCAGGTGCCGAGGTACAGGACGGTGAAAACAGTGAGTTTGTGTTAGACGCGAATCGTGCTGGGATTGATGCTCTAGGCTGGGAGCGCAAGCGTAATGCTTTTTCAAACACGGTCTACACCTCTCAGGTGCCGAGGTACAGGACGGTGAAAACAGTGAGTTTGTGTTAGACGCGAATCGTGCTCTGATTCATGCTCTAGGCTGGGAGCGCAAGCTTATTGCTTTTTCAAACACGGTCTACACCTCTCAGGTGCCGAGTTACAGGACGGTGAAAACAGTGAGTTTGTGTTAGACGCGAATCGTGCTATGATTCATGCTCTAGGCTGGGAGCGCAAGCTTATTGCTTTTTCAAACACGGTCTACACCTCTCAGGTGCCGAGTTACAGGACGGTGAAAACAGTGAGTTTGTGTTAGACGCGAATCGTGCTATGATTCATGCTCTAGGCTGGGAGCGCAAGCTTATTGCTTTTTCAAACACGGTCTACATCTCTCAGGTGCCGAGTTACAGGACGGTGAAAACAGTGAGTTTGTGTTAGATGCGAATCGTGCTCTGATTGATGCTCTAGGCTGGGAGCTAAAGCTTATTGCTTTTTCAAACACGGTCTACTCCTCTCAGGTGCCGAGTTACAGGACGGTGAAAACAGTGAGTTTGTGTTAGACGCGAATCGTGCTCTGATTCATGCTCTAGGCTGGGAGCGCAAGCTTATTGCTTTTTCAAACACGGTCTACATCTCTCAGGTGCCGAGTTACAGGACGGTGAAAACAGTGAGTTTGTGTTAGACGCGAATCGTGCTTGGATTCATGCTCTAGGCTGGGAGCTAAAGCTTATTGCTTTTTCAAACACGGTCTACTCCTCTCAGGTGCCGAGTTACAGGACAGTGAAAACAGTGAGTTTGTGTTAGACGCGAATCGTGCTCTGACTCATGCTCTAGGCTGGGAGCTAAAGCTTATTGCTTTTTCAAACACGGTCTACTCCTCTCAGGTGCCGAGTTACAGGACGGTGAAAACAGTGAGTTTGTGTTAGACGCGAATCGTGCTCTGATTCATGCTCTAGGCTGGGAGCGCAAGCTTTTTGCTTTTTCAAACACGGTCTACACCTCTCAGGTGCCGAGGTACAGGACGGTGAAAACAGTGAGTTTGTGTTAGGCGCGAATCGTGCTCTGATGCATGCTCTAGGCTGGGAGCTAAAGCTTATTGGTTTTTCAAACACGGTCTACTCCTCTCAGGTGCCGAGTTACAGGACGGTGAAAACAGTGAGTTTGTGTTAGACGCGAATCATGCTTGGATTCATGCTCTAGGCTGGGAGCGCAAGCTTATTGCTTTTTCAAACACGGTCTACATCTCTCAGGTGCCGAGTTACAGGACGGTGAAAACAGTGAGTTTGTGTTAGACGTGAATCGTGCTCTGATGCATGCTCTAGGCTGGGAGCTAAAGCTTATTGGTTTTTCAAACACGGTCTACTCCTCTCAGGTGCCGAGTTACAGGACGGTGAAAACAGTGAGTTTGTGTTAGACGCGAATCGTGCTCTGATTCATGCTCTAGGCTGGGAGCGCAAGCTTATTGCTTTTTCAAACACGGTCTACATCTCTCAGGTGCCGAGTAACAGGACGGTGAAAACAGTGAGTTTGTGTTAGACGCGAATCGTGCTTGGATTCATGCTCTAGGCTGGGAGCTAAAGCTTATTGCTTTTTCAAACACGGTCTACACCTCTCAGGTGCCGAGTTACAGGACGGTGAAAACAGTGAGTTTGTGTTAGACGCGAATCGTGCTCTGATTCATGCTCTAGGCTGGGAGCGCAAGCTTATTGCTTTTTCAAACACGGTCTACACCTCTCAGGTGCCGAGTTACAGGACGGTGAAAACAGTGAGTTTGTGTTAGACGCCAATCGTGCTCTGATTCATGCTCTAGGCTGGGAGCTAAAGCTTATTGCTTTTTCAAACACGGTCTACTCCTCTCAGGTGCCGAGTTACAGGACAGTGAAAACAGTGAGTTTGTGTTAGACGCGAATCGTGCTCTGATTCATGCTCTAGGCTGGGAGCGCAAGCTTTTTGCTTTTTCAAACACGGTCTACACCTCTCAGGTGCCGAGGTACAGGACGGTGAAAACAGTGAGTTTGTGTTAGACGCGAATCGTGCTCTGATGCATGCTCTAGGCTGGGAGCTAAAGCTTATTGGTTTTTCAAACACGGTCTACTCCTCTCAGGTGCCGAGTTACAGGACGGTGAAAACAGTGAGTTTGTGTTAGACGCGAATCGTGCTTGGATTCATGCTCTAGGCTGGGAGCGCAAGCTTATTGCTTTTTCAAACACGGTCTACATCTCTCAGGTGCCGAGTTACAGGACGGTGAAAACAGTGAGTTTGTGTTAGACGCGAATCGTGCTCTGATGCATGCTCTAGGCTGGGAGCTAAAGCTTATTGCTTTTTCAAACACGGTCTACTCCTCTCAGGTGCCGAGTTACAGGACAGTGAAAACAGTGAGTTTGTGTTAGACGCGAATCGTGCTCTGATTCATGCTCTAGGCTGGGAGCGCAAGCTTTTTGCTTTTTCAAACACGGTCTACACCTCTCAGGTGCCGAGGTACAGGACGGTGAAAACAGTGAGTTTGTGTTAGACGCGAATCGTGCTCTGATGCATGCTCTAGGCTGGGAGCTAAAGCTTATTGGTTTTTCAAACACGGTCTACTCCTCTCAGGTGCCGAGTTACAGGACGGTGAAAACAGTGAGTTTGTGTTAGACGCGAATCGTGCTTGGATTCATGCTCTAGGCTGGGAGCGCAAGCTTATTGCTTTTTCAAACACGGTCTACATCTCTCAGGTGCCGAGTTACAGGACGGTGAAAACAGTGAGTTTGTGTTAGACGCGAATCGTGCTCTGATGCATGCTCTAGGCTGGGAGCTAAAGCTTATTGGTTTTTCAAACACGGTCTACTCCTCTCAGGTGCCGAGTTACAGGACGGTGAAAACAGTGAGTTTGTGTTAGACGCGAATCGTGCTCTGATTCATGCTCTAGGCTGGGAGCGCAAGCTTATTGCTTTTTCAAACACGGTCTACACCTCTCAGGTGCCGAGTTACAGGATGGTGAAAACAGTGAGTTTGTGTTAGACGCAAATCGTGCTGGGATTCATCCTCTAGGCTGGGAGCGCAAGCGTAATGCTTTTTCAAACACGGTCTACACCTCTCAGGTGCCGAGGTACAGGACGGTGAAAACAGTGAGTTTGTGTTAGACGCGAATCGTGCTCTGATTCATGCTCTAGGCTGGGAGCTAAAGCTTAATGCTTTTTCAAACACGGTCTACTCCTCTCAGGTGCCGAGTTACAGGACAGTGAAAACAGTGAGTTTGTGTTAGACGCGAATCGTGCTCTGATTCATGCTCTAGGCTGGGAGCGCAAGCTTATTGCTTTTTCAAACACGGTCTACACCTCTCAGGTGCCGAGTTACAGGACGGTGAAAACAGTGAGTTTGTGTTAGACGCTAATCGTGCTCTGATTCATGCTCTAGGCTGGGAGCGCAAGCTTTTTGCTTTTTCAAACACGGTCTACACCTCTCAGGTGCCGAGGTACAGGACGGTGAAAACAGTGAGTTTGTGTTAGACGCGAATCGAGCTCTGATGCATGCTCTAGGCTGGGAGCTAAAGCTTATTGGTTTTTCAAACACGGTCTACTCCTCTCAGGTGCCGAGTTACAGGACGGTGAAAACAGTGAGTTTGTGTTAGACGCGAATCGTGCTTGGATTCATGCTCTAGGCTGGGAGCGCAAGCTTATTGCTTTTTCAAACACGGTCTACATCTCTCAGGTGCCGAGTTACAGGACGGTGAAAACAGTGAGTTTGTGTTAGACGCGAATCGTGCTCTGATGCATGCTCTAGGCTGGGAGCTAAAGCTTACTGGTTTTTCAAACACGGTCTACTCCTCTCAGGTGCCGAGTTACAGGACGGTGAAAACAGTGAGTTTGTGTTAGACGCGAATCGTGCTCTGATTCATGCTCTAGGCTGGGAGCTAAAGCTTATTGCTTTTTCAAACACGGTCTACGCCTCTCAGGTGCCGAGTTACAGGACGGTGAAAACAGTGAGTTTGTGTTAGACGCGAATCGTGCTTGGATTCATGCTCTAGGCTGAGAGCGCAAGCGTAATGCTTTTTCAAACACGGTTTACACCTCTCAGGTGCCGAGTTACAGGACGGTGAAAACAGTGAGTTTGTGTTAGACGCGAATCGTGCTCTGATTCATGCTCTAGGCTGGGAGCGCAAGCTTATTGCTTTTTCAAACACGGTCTACACCTCTCAGGTGCCGAGTTACAGGACGGTGAAAACAGTGAGTTTGTGTTAGAGGCGAATCGTGCTATGATTCATGCTCTAGGCTGGGAGCGCAAGCTTATTGCTTTTTCAAACACGGTCTACACCTCTCAGGTGCCGAGTTACAGGACGGTGAAAACAGTGAGTTTGTGTTAGACGCGAATCGTGCTATGATTCATGCTCTAGGCTGGGAGCGCAAGCTTATTGCTTTTTCAAACACGGTCTACATCTCTCAGGTGCCGAGTTACAGGACGGTGAAAACAGTGAGTTTGTGTTAGACGCGAATCGTGCTCTGATTGATGCTCTAGGCTGGGAGCTAAAGCTTATTGCTTTTTCAAACACGGTCTACTCCTCTCAGGTGCCGAGTTACAGGACGGTGAAAACAGTGAGTTTGTGTTGGACGCGAATCGTGCTCTGATTCATGCTCTAGGCTGGGAGCTAAAGCTTATTGCTTTTTCAAACACGGTCTACTCCTCTCTGGTGCCGAGTTACAGGACAGTGAAAACAGTGAGTTTGTGTTAGACGCGAATCGTGCTCTGATTCATGCTCTAGGCTGGGAGCGCAAGCTTATTGCTTTTTCAAACACGGTCTACACCTCTCAGGTGCCGAGTTACAGAACGGTGAAAACAGTGAGTTTGTGTTAGACGCGAATCGTGCTCTGATTCATGCTCTAGGCTGGGAGCGCAAGCTTTTTGCTTTTTCAAACACGGTCTACACCTCTCAGGTGCCGAGGTACAGGACGGTGAAAACAGTGAGTTTGTGTTAGACGCGAATCGTGCTGGGATTGATGCTCTAGGCTGGGAGCGCAAGCGTAATGCTTTTTCAAACACGGTCTACACCTCTCAGGTGCCGAGGTACAGGACGGTGAAAACAGTGAGTTTGTGTTAGACGCGAATCGTGCTCTGATTCATGCTCTAGGCTGGGAGCGCAAGCTTATTGCTTTTTCAAACACGGTCTACACCTCTCAGGTGCCGAGTTACAGGACGGTGAAAACAGTGAGTTTGTGTTAGACGCGAATCGTGCTCTGACTCATGCTCTAGGCTGGGAGCTAAAGCTTATTGCTTTTTCAAACACGGTCTACTCCTCTCAGGTGCCGAGTTACAGGACAGTGAAAACAGTGAGTTTGTGTTAGACGCGAATCGTGCTCTGATTCATGCTCTAGGCTGGGAGCGCAAGCTTTTTGCTTTTTCAAACACGGTCTACACCTCTCAGGTGCCGAGGTACAGGACGGTGAAAACAGTGAGTTTGTGTTAGACGCGAATCGTGCTCTGATGCATGCTCTAGGCTGGGAGCTAAAGCTTATTGGTTTTTCAAACACGGTCTACTCCTCTCAGGTGCCGAGTTACAGGACGGTGAAAACAGTGAGTTTGTGTTAGACGCGAATCGTGCTTGGATTCATGCTCTAGGCTGGGAGCGCAAGCTTATTGCTTTTTCAAACACGGTCTACATCTCTCAGGTGCCGAGTTACAGGACGGTGAAAACAGTGAGTTTGTGTTAGACGCGAATCGTGCTCTGATGCATGCTCTAGGCTGGGAGCTAAAGCTTATTGGTTTTTCAAACACGGTCTACTCCTCTCAGGTGCCGAGTTACAGGACGGTGAAAACAGTGAGTTTGTGTTAGACGCGAATCGTGCTCTGATTCATGCTCTAGGCTGGGAGCGCAAGCTTATTGCTTTTTCAAACACGGTCTACACCTCTCAGGTGCCGAGTTACAGGATGGTGAAAACAGTGAGTTTGTGTTAGACGCGAATCGTGCTGGGATTCATGCTCTAGGCTGGGAGCGCAAGCGTAATGCTTTTTCAAACACGGTCTACACCTCTCAGGTGCCGAGGTACAGGACGGTGAAAACAGTGAGTTTGTGTTAGACGCGAATCGTGCTCTGATTCATGCTCTAGGCTGGGAGCTAAAGCTTAATGCTTTTTCAAACACGGTCTACTCCTCTCAGGTGCCGAGTTACAGGACAGTGAAAACAGTGAGTTTGTGTTAGACGCGAATCGTGCTCTGATTCATGCTCTAGGCTGGGAGCGCAAGCTTATTGCTTTTTCAAACACGGTCTACACCTCTCAGGTGCCGAGTTACAGGACGGTGAAAACAGTGAGTTTGTGTTAGACGCTAATCGTGCTCTGATTCATGCTCTAGGCTGGGAGCGCAAGCTTTTTGCTTTTTCAAACACGGTCTACACCTCTCAGGTGCCGAGGTACAGGACGGTGAAAACAGTGAGTTTGTGTTAGACGCGAATCGAGCTCTGATGCATGCTCTAGGCTGGGAGCTAAAGCTTATTGGTTTTTCAAACACGGTCTACTCCTCTCAGGTGCCGAGTTACAGGACGGTGAAAACAGTGAGTTTGTGTTAGACGCGAATCGTGCTTGGATTCATGCTCTAGGCTGGGAGCGCAAGCTTATTGCTTTTTCAAACACGGTCTACATCTCTCAGGTGCCGAGTTACAGGACGGTGAAAACAGTGAGTTTGTGTTAGACGCGAATCGTGCTCTGATGCATGCTCTAGGCTGGGAGCTAAAGCTTACTGGTTTTTCAAACACGGTCTACTCCTCTCAGGTGCCGAGTTACAGGACGGTGAAAACAGTGAGTTTGTGTTAGACGCGAATCGTGCTCTGATTCATGCTCTAGGCTGGGAGCTAAAGCTTATTGCTTTTTCAAACACGGTCTACGCCTCTCAGGTGCCGAGTTACAGGACGGTGAAAACAGTGAGTTTGTGTTAGACGCGAATCGTGCTTGGATTCATGCTCTAGGCTGAGAGCGCAAGCGTAATGCTTTTTCAAACACGGTTTACACCTCTCAGGTGCCGAGTTACAGGACGGTGAAAACAGTGAGTTTGTGTTAGACGCGAATCGTGCTCTGATTCATGCTCTAGGCTGGGAGCGCAAGCTTATTGCTTTTTCAAACACGGTCTACACCTCTCAGGTGCCGAGTTACAGGACGGTGAAAACAGTGAGTTTGCGTTAGAGGCGAATCGTGCTATGATTCATGCTCTAGGCTGGGAGCGCAAGCTTATTGCTTTTTCAAACACGGTCTACACCTCTCAGGTGCCGAGTTACAGGACGGTGAAAACAGTGAGTTTGTGTTAGACGCGAATCGTGCTATGATTCATGCTCTAGGCTGGGAGCGCAAGCTTATTGCTTTTTCAAACACGGTCTACATCTCTCAGGTGCCGAGTTACAGGACGGTGAAAACAGTGAGTTTGTGTTAGACGCGAATCGTGCTCTGATTGATGCTCTAGGCTGGGAGCTAAAGCTTATTGCTTTTTCAAACACGGTCTACTCCTCTCAGGTGCCGAGTTACAGGACGGTGAAAACAGTGAGTTTGTGTTGGACGCGAATCGTGCTCTGATTCATGCTCTAGGCTGGGAGCTAAAGCTTATTGCTTTTTCAAACACGGTCTACTCCTCTCAGGTGCCGAGTTACAGGACAGTGAAAACAGTGAGTTTGTGTTAGACGCGAATCGTGCTCTGATTCATGCTCTAGGCTGGGAGCGCAAGCTTATTGCTTTTTCAAACACGGTCTACACCTCTCAGGTGCCGAGTTACAGAACGGTGAAAACAGTGAGTTTGTGTTAGACGCGAATCGTGCTCTGATTCATGCTCTAGGCTGGGAGCGCAAGCTTTTTGCTTTTTCAAACACGGTCTACACCTCTCAGGTGCCGAGGTACAGGACGGTGAAAACAGTGAGTTTGTGTTAGACGCGAATCGTGCTGGGATTGATGCTCTAGGCTGGGAGCGCAAGCGTAATGCTTTTTCAAACACGGTCTACACCTCTCAGGTGCCGAGTTACAGGACGGTGAAAACAGTGAGTTTGTGTTAGACGCGAATCGTGCTATGATTCATGCTCTAGGCTGGGAGCGCAAGCTTATTGCTTTTTCAAACACGGTCTACACCTCTCAGGTGCCGAGTTACAGGACGGTGAAAACAGTGAGTTTGTGTTAGACGCGAATCGTGCTATGATTCATGCTCTAGGCTGGGAGCGCAAGCTTATTGCTTTTTCAAACACGGTCTACATCTCTCAGGTGCCGAGTTACAGGACGGTGAAAACAGTGAGTTTGTGTTAGACGCGAATCGTGCTCTGATTGATGCTCTAGGCTGGGAGCTAAAG